>NW_028173547.1:181609-199109 GCF_963971535.1 Notolepis coatsorum
CAAGGTCTGTGTTCTGTGTGACCTATAACCAAGGTATGTGTTCTACTGTAGTGGTTCCCAAAGTCGGGGTCGTGACCCAAAGGTGGGGCGCGAGCAGCTACGGGAGGGCCGCGAGATGATTTCCAAATTTTTTTTTTTTTTTTTTTTTTTTTTGTCAGGCCACTGAACTTAGAAGCAGGCCAGGACAGTGTTTCTAGTTGTATTCTAAAATTCTATTCTATTGTATTCTAAAATGTGACTATATGGTTTAATATTAACTTAATAAATAAACAAAAATGAAAAATCTACTTATTTCAACGAACATAACAAACTAAATAACAGATTATGCACATAAAACGCTGAAAACAACCAAAGCAACAATAGTATTTTAATGAGGCTATTATTATTATCATTATTATTTTGCAACAAGTTAGCCCTCTCATAAATAGCACATATAAATTAATAACTAACTTGAACTAACTTAATAGGATTGAAGTGATATTTGGCTTAAAAAATCGGTCGCCTGGCAAAAAAAAAAAAAGCCTGACGATGTGCATTGGGCCGCGGCTCTCTGACGCCTTATTTTCTGGGTCCCGGCCTGAAAAGTTTGGGAACCCCTGTTCTACTGTATGTAACCTATAGGTCTGTGTTCTACTGTATGTAACCTATAGGTCTGTGTTCTACTGTATGTAACCTATAGGTCTGTGTTCTACTGTATGTAACCTATAGTGTTCTACTGTATGTAACCTATAGTGTTCTACTGTATGTAACCTATAGTGTTCTACTGTATGTAACCTATAGTGTTCTACTGTATGTAACCTATAGTGTTCTACTGTATGTAACCTATAGGTCTGTGTTCTACTGTATGTAACCTATAGGTCTGTGTTCTACTGTATGTAACCTATAGTGTTCTACTGTATGTAACCTATAGTGTTCTACTGTATGTAACCTATAGGTCTGTGTTCTACTGTATGTAACCTATAGTGTTCTACTGTATGTAACCTATAGTGTTCTACTGTATGTAACCTATAGGTCTGTGTTCTACTGTATGTAACCTATAGGTCTGTGTTCTACTGTATGTAACCTATAGGTCTGTGTTCTACTGTATGTAACCTATAGGTCTGTGTTCTACTGTATGTAACCTATAGTGTTCTACTGTATGTAACCTATAGTGTTATACTGTATGTAACCTATAGGTCTGTGTTCTACTGTATGTAACCTATAGTGTTCTACTGTATGTAACCTATAGTGTTCTACTGTATGTAACCTATAGTGTTCTACTGTATGTAACCTATAGTGTTCTACTGTATGTAACCTATAGTGTTCTACTGTATGTAACCTATAGGTCTGTGTTCTACTGTATGTAACCTATAGTGTTCTACTGTATGTAACTTATAGGTCTGTGTTCTACTGTATGTAACCTATAGTGTTCTACTGTATGTAACCTATAGGTCTGTGTTCTACTGTATGTAACCTATAGGTCTGTGTTCTACTGTATGTAACCTATAGTGTTCTACTGTATGTAACCTATAGTGTTCTACTGTATGTAACCTATAGTGTTCTACTGTATGTAACCTATAGGTCTGTGTTCTACTGTATGTAACCTATAGGTCTGTGTTCTACTGTATGTAACCTATAGTGTTCTACTGTATGTAACTTATAGGTCTGTGTTCTACTGTATGTAACCTATAGTGTTCTACTGTATGTAACCTATAGGTCTGTGTTCTACTGTATGTAACCTATAGGTCTGTGTTCTACTGTATGTAACCTATAGTGTTCTACTGTATGTAACCTATAGTGTTCTACTGTATGTAACCTATAGGTCTGTGTTCTACTGTATGTAACCTATAGTGTTCTACTGTATGTAACCTATAGTGTTCTACTGTATGTAACCTATAGGTCTGTGTTCTACTGTATGTAACCTATAGGTCTGTGTTCTACTGTATGTAACCTATAGGTCTGTGTTCTACTGTATGTAACCTATAGGTCTGTGTTCTACTGTATGTAACCTATAGTGTTCTACTGTATGTAACCTATAGTGTTCTACTGTATGTAACCTATAGTGTTCTACTGTATGTAACCTATAGGTCTGTGTTCTACTGTATGTAACCTATAGGTCTGTGTTCTACTGTATGTAACCTATAGTGTTCTACTGTATGTAACCTATAGGTCTGTGTTCTACTGTATGTAACCTATAGGTCTGTGTTCTACTGTATGTAACCTATAGGTCTGTGTTCTACTGTATGTAACCTATAGTGTTCTACTGTATGTAACCTATAGGTCTGTGTTCTACTGTATGTAACCTATAGTGTTCTACTGTATGTAACCTATAGGTCTGTGTTCTACTGTATGTAACCTGTAGTGTTCTACTGTATGTAACCTATAGTGTTCTACTGTATGTAACCTATAGTGTTCTACTGTATGTAACCTATAGGTCTGTGTTCTACTGTATGTAACCTATAGGTCTGTGTTCTACTGTATGTAACCTATAGTGTTCTACTGTATGTAACCTATAGTGTTCTACTGTATGTAACCTATAGGTCTGTGTTCTACTGTATGTAACCTATAGGTCTGTGTTCTACTGTATGTAACCTATAGCCAAGGCCTGAACAAAGCGAGATGAAGTGTCTTTGGAATACTAGAGAAGGCATTACATCTGATATGTACAGACACCACATCATGCAGACACCACACCGTGTCGCAGCAGCGTGAGGCCCCACCGGCTGCACACGCGTCGACCAGCAGGAGGCGCAACTCTGCACTTTGCGCGTTATGTTAAATAGATACATCTGCAACTAATCCCGTTTGATCCCAAAACGCACGGCAACAGCGTGATAGAGTGAAAGAAGGAGCGACGGATGCGTGGATCCTCTTCCTGCCGCGCGCGCGGTGGACTGTAATTTCACGCTGAGCATCTCCCAAGAATCGCCACATGATGATAAAACCACGAGGAACAGCTCGTCCCTTCTCTCCGGCGGCACGAACCTCTCTAGTCCATCGGTCTGTATTTAACCCTGGACAGTATGATGATGATGACGATGAGTGTGTGATAAGGACATGGGGGCAAAAAGGGGGGGAGGGGGGTTCTCTCTCGGAACCCTCTACCCACTATAACTCTGGCCAATGTGCAATCGCTTAGAGAAACAATCCACTGTGAGTTTCCAACATGACCACAGGGGGGCGCCTGCTGTGTCCGTGGCCCTACAGGAGACGTGGCTGACCAGACAGAGACACACTGACAGTGATTCGACCGTTTGGTGGCTTTGGTGCCGCTCGTCCTGCACCGCAGCGCAGGGGTGGCGACGGCTACAGCGCAGGGCGGTGGGAGTTTGTCTCGACGTCGCCAAACAAAGGACGACATTGATCACTAAGGACGTCGAGCCGTTAGCCGTGTCACTAGGCTGTCACCGTGTCACCGTGTCGCCAAGCGCCCCAGTTTGTTACACCCAGGAGCTAACCCCCGTTCCCCCCAATCCTATGGTATAGACACTCAAAACTGTTCATATTTGTTCATACTTCACTGTTCATACTTTTTACACATACTGTTTTTATTCTAAGTGTATCTTTAGTGTATATACTCTACTACATCCTGCACAATTGTACAGCCATGTCCTATTTTATTGTATTATTATATTGTATTCTATTAGTACTTTTATTTTAATATATTATTTCCAATTTATTTTATTCTACCTTAATCGTCTGCTAATGTCGCACCAAACGGCCGAAAACTAATGTCTTGTGTGTGCAAACTAGCTTGGCAATAAAGACCTTTCTGATTCTGATTCTGATTCAGATTCTGGAACTTCAAACCCTCTGTACCCTGAAAAAAGCGCGCCCATCGCTACGTCACCTGCCCCCCCCCCCCCCCCCCCCGCGCCGCGCCAGAATGAAATCCTGAACTGATGTTCTGGGTCTATAAACGGAGCAGACAGATCCATAGCCAAGCCACCCAGCATGGGGTCAGCCGACCACAACCCGGTACTCCTCGTTCCAGTTTTTACGAAACCAATGCTGAGAAGAAGGGAGAGAGCAGCACGAGACTCAGAGGGTTAACATTTGGACCGATGATGATTCCATGATACCGACGTCAGCGGGAAGACACGGTAATTCCAGAGAAAACTGTGCCAGTGTGTCCAAACGATAAGGCACTAAAGGCCCGCGTGGATGAGAGAAACAAAGCGTTTTGTGGGGTGAACTGGGTCGGGAGGCAGAGACTGGACCAAAAAAAGGCTCAGAGAGAGACTTGAGGGCAAATAATTTGGGGTCTGCTTGGCATGGAATGCACACAGCAGGAGGGTGGAAAGTGATGGGTCCAAATCTGATAAGCAACCGGCGCAAGAACTTAATGAATATCAGGTTTGATGTCCTGGATTCTGCAAATGTACCCCTCGCTGTGATCACATATAAAAACGTAAAAAGAAAAATATCCAGAACCATTGCAATATTATATAACATTTTATATATTTTAAACAAGAACTCACTCTATTTATTGTACTGTTCGCTCATAGTTCCATACATAACGTACTGTGTGGAGGTATGGGGAAACACATATAAAACAAACATTAACCAATTTTTTTTTTTTTTTATCTACTTTTTCTGTAATTTTCTCCCATCCCAATTTTTGTCGTTATGCCAATTCCCTTCCCTCCCTTCCTGGTCGTTGCGCGCATTTCCCCCCCACTTGCCGGTCTAGGGAGGGTTGATAGATACTATCACATGTCCCCTCCGATACATGTGGAGTCAGCCAGCCGCTTCTTTTCACCTGACAGCGAGGACTCTCATTGGTTGAGTGTAACCCGTGGGAGGATCACACTACCTCACCCAGATCCCTTCCTTGCTGAGCAGGCGCCCCGACCGACCTGTAGGAGTCGCTGTTTACAACGACCAGGACCCACCCCCCACCGGCTTCCCACCCTGCTGACTCTGCCAATTGTGTCAGTATGGACGGCCGACCAAGCCGGAGGCACCGCTGACAGCCGGATTCGCTGTCTCTGCGGTGGTAGGCAGACGCTTAGTCCGCTGCGCTACCCGGCCGCTCACATTAACCAAATTTTCATATTGCAGAAGAAAGCCATAAGAATTGTGAATCAAGCAGATTACTATGAACCGACATAGTCACTCGTTATTATTAAATCAAATACCTTAAAATTTGAAGATCTTGTCGATCTTAGCACTGCAATAATAATGTACAAAGCACACAAGCACTCATTTCCAAGTTGCATCCAGGAGTTGTTCCAAACTAGAGAGAGCCGGTATAAACGTAGGGGACCTTGTGTCTTCAATATCGCAAAGGCAAGGACGAATATAAAAAGTCGATGTATATATCTGTTAAAGGGGTAAAACTATGGAATCACTTTGTGTAGTTCGATACATACATTTAAGAAATTCTTCAAATATAAGGTGATACATAAATATAAAACATTATTATTATCCTACTTATATTTTATTATAACATAACTGTATTAAAATCGTGACAAAAAAAGGATATATATAAAAAACTAAAAAATACGTTTTGTATATAAAACTATGAAACTTTTGTAACCTTTTGTTTTTGCAAAACGATGTACTGAATTATGTTTTTATTTGTATTTTTTATAATGTAATATAAAAAGGGTAAGGCAATTATAAGCCTCGGCTTCAGCCTACACCGTTTCGGTCATTTTCTTTTTGTTTATAAATTGCTTTGTAAAAGAAGACCGAAATAAAATCATTCATTCATTCATTCATCTGTACCCCTGCTGTGACTTGTACCCCTGCTGTGACTTGTACCCCTGCTGTGACTTGTACCCCTGCTGTGACTTGTACCCCTGCTGTGACTTGTACCCCTGCTGTGACTTGTACCCCTGCTGTGACTTGTACCCCTGCTGTGACTTGTACCCCTGCTGTGACTTGTACCCCTGCTGTGACTTGTACCCCCTGCTGTGACGTGTACCCCTGCTGTGACGTGTACCCCTGCTGTGACTTGTACCCCTGCTGTGACTTGTACCCCTGCTGTGACTTGTACCCCTGCTGTGACGTGTACCCCTGCTGTGACTTGTACCCCTGCTGTGACTTGTACCCCTGCTGTGACTTGTACCCCTGCTGTGACTTGTACCCCCTGCTGTGACTTGTACCCCTGCTGTGACTTGTACCCCTGCTGTGACTTGTACCCCTGCTGTGACTTGTACCCCTGCTGTGATTTGTACCCCTGCTGTCACTTGTACCCCTGCTGTGACTTGTACCCCTGCTGTGACTTGTACCCCTGCTGTGATTTGTACCCCTGCTGTGACTTGTACCCCTGCTGTGATTTGTACCCCTGCTGTGACTTGTACCCCTGCTGTGACTTGTACCCCTGCTGTGACTTGTACCCCTGCTGTGACTTGTACCCCTGCTGTGATTTGTACCCCTGCTGTGACTTGTACCCCTGCTGTGACTTGTACCCCTGCTGTGATTTGTACCCCTGCTGTCACTTGTACCCCTGCTGTGACTTGTACCCCTGCTGTGACTTGTACCCCTGCTGTGATTTGTACCCCTGCTGTGACTTGTACCCCTGCTGTGATTTGTACCCCTGCTGTGACTTGTACCCCTGCTGTGACTTGTACCCCTGCTGTGACTTGTACCCCTGCTGTGACTTGTACCCCTGCTGTGATTTGTACCCCTGCTGTGACTTGTACCCCTGCTGTGACTTGTACCCCTGCTGTGATTTGTACCCCTGCTGTGATTTGTACCCCTGCTGTGATTTGTACCCCTGCTGTGACTTGTACCCCCCTTTTTTGATTAACAAAGTGTGATCAGGACCTTCCAGCGTAGCACAGTCAGGAAGGGTCCCCGGGGCCAGCTGGGGCAGGTCATGTGCTGAGCAGCTAAGCCCTATCTTATTTAAATTTATATTACATTTTAAACTACCATGAAAAGTCTTTGTATCTCAATATGCCGAGTACAATTATGGAATGGTCTGATTGTGGAGTTAAAGCAATGTCAAAACATAAAACAGTTTAAAATAGAGAAACTATACGGGGCAACATACAGTTTTGGCAAATATGAATATGGTATTATTCCAAAATGTTTAGTTAACTAAGTAATTCCCCCCCCCCAATATAAGTCTGACAACAAAACTAGCAGTTAGTAAAGTATGAATTAGTATAGTTAATATAGTATGATCGGAGTAAAAAGGGGGGGGGGGATTAAACAAGTGTATGCTTATTCCCACTCCTTTTCAAATAATGTAAATGACATATTGTTTATCTTTTAATTTTTATTTGTTATATACATTTGTTATTTGAACGGCTTAAGGCTATATCTGTACTTGATGTGTGTTTGTTGTTGTTTGCATATTTGAAATAAACTGCAATCAATCAATCAATAAATCAATCAATCTTCTGTAATATTCCACATGTCACCTAAACAACAGACACGTATCTCAGCTGTGGAAGCAGGCCACAGTTGCTCCCATAGCAAAAGGCAAACACCCCGAGGGCAGTTGGCCTCACGGCCCCAGTAATGAAATGTTTTGAGAAACCAGCGAAGGAGGAGCTGTGGTCAGAAACCCCACATCTCCTCCTGGCCCCCGTTGCAGTTTTGCTTATGGGGCCAAACAAGGGGATGGACGACACAGCCGCCACACTCGCTGAATATGGCGTTGAATATTTGGAGGGCACAAAGAAACGTGCAAAACTGCTTTTTATAGATGTTTTTTATCTGCTTTTAATATGATCCAGCCTAGAGTGTTGATCGGGCGCAAAAAAAAAATCAGGCCCGAACCTAAAGTACGTGAACCCATGTAGGTTCAGTCTCAGCCCGAACTGAACCACGGTAGCAGTTTTGGGCCTGAATTTCCGCAAATAAATTTTTTACGATGATAAATATATATACATACAAATATATGTTATTTATTTTTAGATCTTTTTTAACTTTTATCTTTTTTTTTATGTATGTATATCTTTTTGTAACGGTAACAGTGAGGCTATTGTTCTGGTGCTGTTGTTACAGCGGGTGCTCTGTGGCCGAGCACACATCCACTGTGAGTCAGCGGTTCATATTAAAAAAACAAGGAGGTCTCTCGGTGTTGACGAGACACTAACGACCATGTTTTACAAATCTTTTATTCAGT
Source organism: Notolepis coatsorum (assembly GCF_963971535.1). Classification (NCBI taxonomy): domain Eukaryota; kingdom Metazoa; phylum Chordata; class Actinopteri; order Aulopiformes; family Paralepididae; genus Notolepis; species Notolepis coatsorum. Next base: position 189,678 of record NW_028173547.1, read on the forward strand.
CATTACTGTGAGAGAACAGGCCTGCAGAGAACGCCCCGTCCCTCTCGATGGTGACCACCCACTGCACTCCAGAGAGTGATCCATACTCTCTCCCCTCTGGTACCCATTTCAGAATGAAAATAAACACAAGCACTCATTTGTTTCAACAGCTATTAACTTGTTAAACAGATAAGCACTAACACTTTACTGTAGAATAGAACCCATTGTGATGCACTTTACTGTAGACTAGAACCCACTGTGATGCACTTTACTGTAGACTAGAACCCATTGTGATGCACTTTACTGTAGACTAGAACCCATTGTGATGCACTTTACTGTAGACTAGAACCCATTGTGATGCACTTCACTTTAGACTAGAACCCATTGTGATGCACTTTACTGTAGACTAGAACCCATTGTGATGCACTTTACTTTAGACTAGAACCCATTGCGATGCACTTTACTTTAGACTAGAACCCATTGTGATGCACTTTACTGTAGACTAGAACCCATTGTGATGCACTTTACTTTAGACTAGAACCCATTGTGATGCACTTTACTTTAGACTAGAACCCATTGTGATGCACTTTACTGTAGACTAGAACCCATTGTGATGCACTTTACTGTAGACTAGAACCCATTGTGATGCACTTTACTTTAGACTAGAACCCATTGTGATGCACTTTACTGTAGACTAGAACCCATTGTGATGCACTTTACTTTAGACTAGAACCCATTGTGATGCACTTTACTGTAGAATAGAACCCATTGTGATGCACTTTACTTTAGACTAGAACCCATTGTGATGCACTTTACTGTAGACTAGAACCCATTGTGATGCACTTTACTTTAGACTAGAACCCATTGTGATGCACTTTACTTTAGACTAGAACCCATTGTGATGCACTTTACTTTAGACTAGAACCCATTGTGATGCACTTTACTGTAGACTAGAACCCATTGTGATGCACTTTACTGTAGACTAGAACCCATTGTGATGCACTTTACTTTAGACTAGAACCCATTGTGATGCACTTTACTGTAGACTAGAACCCATTGTGATGCACTTTACTTTAGACTAGAACCCATTGTGATGCACTTTACTGTAGAATAGAACCCATTGTGATGCACTTTACTTTAGACTAGAACCCATTGTGATGCACTTTACTGTAGACTAGAACCCATTGTGATGCACTTTACTTTAGACTAGAACCCATTGTGATGCACTTTACTTTAGACTAGAACCCATTGTGATGCACTTTACTTTAGACTAGAACCCATTGTGATGACGTGTGTATGATTATGTCTGGTTTTTAAACAAACAACACACTGCAGCACCCACTCTCCACACTTTAGATCACCTAAACACACTTTATATTTATTGGTAAAGGATTTGCACTACAACTCGTACACCTTACTGTAAATTGTACCTAAATTGTACCTCATCCCATTTCTGCTTTGCACTATATAGTATTGTATATTAGTACATTGCATAGTATATTGTATGGTAACTCAGTTACTTCTATTCTGCATCGAACATTGTACATATGTCTATACTGAACACTGTGACCTCTATTTTCACTTCTATTTTACATGCTATACTATGTTATTTCATACTTATCTTGTCTAGCACAGTCTCTGGAGCGTAACAGTAAGAAGCATTTTGTATAAAAGTATTCTGTACTTCTGTATGACAACTATTAAAGAAACTTAAACTTAGCTTCTATATTCTTATTTTGGTTTGAACACAAATACATATTCATTGAACATGTCCAGGATAACACAATAAAGTTAAAGGGGCAAAAAAAACAATACCAATTTATTTTGCACATAATCTCACATACATCCAAAAACTCTAAACAGTTTTGCACATATGCACTTAGTGTGACCGTTATTGAGAGTAAACAAGTCTGAATAAGGCCACCAGTGACGTTATCAGGAGCACTGCATCCTTGTGGTGTGTTAATAATTACAGCCCCTGAAATCATGTAGATGAAGAAATAGCAATACCTTGTCTTATAGGGACTAGCTACCTCACTGGTGGTTACATTCAAACTCATTCACTCTCGATAACTAAATGCATGTGTGCAACACTGTTTGGTTTTTGGATGCGTGTGAGATTATGTGCAAAATAAATCAGCATTGTTTTTTGGTGATTTTTAGTATTGGTTCGTGTTCTCCTCTGACTGTGTTGTGTAGTGGGAGGGAACGAATGTTCTGGCACCGCGGCCAGAGGGGACATCTATTGCGGTTGCACTCGCAGTCAATGTTCCCTCTAATTATTTTTTCGGTCTGAGCAAACACTCAAACCTCCTGAGCAGACATCAGCAACTACTGAGCAACATACGTCACCTGCCGATTAACCGGTTAGTTGATATGCGGCGGTTTGTAAAAAATCTGAGAATCTTAATTTCCCTTAATGTCTAACATAAAAATATATACATTTTGCTGATACACAGAGAAATAATACAAAAAGGCATATTCCTTAATCAAATATTTATTTGACCATTGATTGACGATACAGAGCAAAGTCCTTACTTTGGCGGCGGCGGTGTGAGTCGTGTCACTAACTTTTGTCTCTTTAGGAGGCTGACTCGTCATTATTTTATTAAGTGAATTATAATGCGACTTCAAGGGTGACCATATTGTGATTTTTTTTTAAAGAGGACACTCTGCCTTCAGCCTCAAGATACTTAATCAAAGTTTACTCAAAGATGCCTTATCATTATAATATATTTAAAGTATACCTCCTCTGTATGAATATAAAATTATTGTTTATATTATTTTATATAACAAAATAATATCTCTCTATAACCAAAGTTACTCAACATGCTGTATTATGCCTAAAGTAATCTATCTGACAAATCGCAAGAAAATAACTAAATCAACCTATGACAAAATAATATATATTTTCAAGTTTTACTGGACAAAATAAATAACAAGAAAAATATGATGTAATGTTCTAAATAATACCTCTTCTGTATTAGAAAATCCAGCTTTAAAAAATATATCTTTATCTTTTCAATGTAATGTAAATTATAAAAACAGTAACCTCACAAAGATACTAATTTAAAAGTGCACTATGCAGTTTCAGATTTGTTGCAATTAGTGTACTAAACTAATTTATTACACACATAATCATTAGAATTATCATAATGCATCTTATCAAACCAAAACATAATTTTGAGGCATCAAAATAGTTTTAAATTATTTTCTTTCTCTCTCTGTATAGCTGCATTCTTCAATCAATTCGGTCAACTTTGCCATCAAACTCTTGCCTCGCACTGCTTTGTTTGTAATGTTTTGCTGTGTCCATGTGAGCTTTGAGATCGCCAGCACCTTTATTAGACACATAAACATATGGTCAAGCTTTGCACGCGTTGCACTCCGCTTCCAATTAGTCTCGACCGGGATGATAAATTGGACGTTTTCTCTGCAGTTCATCTGTAATGTACATTTTCGCGTTTGCATTGTGAGGAGCCAGCAATGCTGGTCGGATCTGTCCACTTCCTCATCTGTTGTGTGTGTCTGTGTGAGCGTGCAGTAGCGCTGCCCACAAAGCACTGAAAGCGGGGCTTCTCTTGGTAACGTCACACGCAACAGGGTTAGGGATGGTTAGGGATGTCCCGATCACATTTTTTTGCTCCTGATCCGATCCCGATCATGTGATTTTGAGTATCTACAGATACCGATCTTTCCCGATCCGATCAAAAAAAATATATATATATATATATATATTTTTTTTATCCCAATTTCTCACATTACATTCACCCTGAATGTTGACGTTATCCAGGTGAAAAGTTAACTTCATTCAAGCAAGGCATTGCAATCCTTGACATAAATCATTTGATGTATAATTAAATCAAAGGAAATGTGTTTGGGTGTGAGAGTGTGGCTGGTCTGCCGTTCTGCAGCTGGATACTATTGGTTTGTTTTGGCAAAAATCTTCTGCTCTGTGTGACAATAAATAAATGAATGATGATATGCAATTTAAAACCAAAACTAAAGCCTCAGTATGAGTTTAAGACGTGAACATGGTCATGTTTGTTTAATTAAAAAAAAAAAAAAAAATGTAAAAAAAAATGTAAACAATTTTTTTTTTTGTTTACATTTTTTTTACATTATTAAAAAAAAAATAAAAAAAAAATGTAAACAAAAAAAAAAATCCGTGACCGATTTCAGATGTGCGCCTGAGCGTTTTGCCATGTGCGCGCGCGCACGGGCGCACCTTAGGGGGAACATTGCTCGCAGTTGTATTCATTACTGTGCTAGCGATTCATGTGCTCTTGTGTTCTGTATTTACTGACGTGGCTTTGTACATTAAACAAGCATTACGTTACCTCCGTTTATTCCTCTTTCCTCCGGCACTACACAAAGTGACCATTTAACTCACTAAGATCTTGTTTTTTCCCCCCATTGTTTTGTTTTTCAATGTCATCAGTTTCACTGAGCTGAATTTAATACTTAATTAATAACATCATAATGACGGCACAGATTCCAACTCTAACTCAATAACTCTCAAACCAAAAAAGTTATGTATACAAGAATAATAATCAGCATTGTATCTTTGGGTGAAGTGCCCCTTTAAAGGAGAACTTATTTCCATGGCGGTTCCTCTCATTTTGGACTGGAATCTCGTGATGTCTGTCTGCTGTGTTGCTCTTGGACGGAGCAGTAATTGCCCTCTGGGATCATAATAACGTTGAACTGAACTTAACACCTCACGTAACACCTTTCAGCTGTGGCGTCCCGATCAACAATACCATACCATTACAGCCATTCACAACATCTGCAACACATTCTACATACTGATGTGAATTAGAGTCGTACATTATTAAAAAAGTACCGCCGCCATTTTGAAAGCTTAAGAGGAGCAGTTGCTGCCCTTTCGTTTATTTTTTCCCAGAGACATGCTAACAGGTCCCATTGACTCCCACTAGCATTGCTAACAAATGCTGAACATTCTTAATTCCAACTATATACATATATATATATATATATATATATATATATATATATATATATATATATATATATATATATATATATGTGTGGGCGTGTGTGTGTGTGTATGTGTGTGTGTGTGTGTGTGTGTGTGTGTGTGTGTGTGTGTGTGTGTGTGCGTGTGTGTGTGTGTGTGAAAAAACAAAACGTTGGTGCCACGTGCCAGTGTCACTAGAATGGAATCCAACTTTGTGACAAATACACATTTTAAACAAAGCGAACTGTCCCTTTAAAAGGGGGAACATCACCAAAACTAAGAATTAAATTATTTCCATGGCGTGGGGGAAGTTCAATCAACATCTGTGAACATGAGCCACTCTCTCTCCAAAAGCCAGACACCAGCGAAGTAAGAATCAAACTTGTGATGTCATCAAGTATAAAGTCTGCAGCTTTTCCACTGACCATGATTGGGAAACTTGATTTAGTGATACATTGATATTTATATTTATACCCAAATGAGCTTCGTTCTCTATCCCCTGGGCGCTCTCAGTGTCATCTCATCTATCAAATATTTCCCAATCCATTGTCTATGGAGCAGCTTCAGGCTTCCTACTCGATGACATCAAATCAAATCAAATCTCCAATAAAAATGTATTTATAAGGCCCGACAACACACGTTAACAAGTCAAGAAGAAACATCACAATAAACCAGGAACAAAACAACAACACCACGAAGACACCACATGTTTGAGTGTCAGCACTGGGGGAGAGAGCTTTTCATGGCCACTAATATTTTTGGACTTTCTTAGACCAGAGGAATAATAATGTAGGAACTGTGAAATTGTCCGTAGCTTGCCTTTAAAAGCCTGAAGGTGGTTTTGAGGTGAACTTACAGGACTTGTAGGTCGGGCAGGTGGTCACACACTGTGCTGGGGAGGGAGGTGATGCGAGCTCCAGTAATGGTCCTGAACACACACACACACACACACACACACACACACACACACAAAGAAAAACACATTTCAGAGCCTCTCTGGTACTGTTAATCTTCAAAAACATTTGAAAACGTCCTAATCTCGGGGGATAAAATCGAATCGCATTGTATCAACCAATACCAACATTACAATCTAAACACCAGCATCTCCTGTTTCACTGACGAGTCCAGAAGCTTGGAATGAACGGGACACCAGACCCTGCTCCGAGACGCCAGGCCAGCGGGAGGTAGAGGGCTGAAACAGGGCATCACGTTGGGAGGACTTTCCTAGCACTAAAACTAAAACCCCATTCCGAAAAATGAAAACTGATTTACTATGTTTGAGAGTCATCGAGTTAAGAGTTGGAATGTGCGATGTCCTTATGAAGTCACATATTCCAGGAAGCATTAAATGGAGCTCAGTGACTGATGAGTGACTGATGGGCCACATATCGTAGGACCAAGGATCATGCAAACTGGGAAACATACAGACAGCTTAGAAATAAGAGTAAAATATTGACTCGGAATGCAAAATCTAATTATTATTATAAAGAATCTCTCAACTCTGATTTTAAAAACGCTAAACAATTTTGGAAAAAAATTAAAACTATAACTAATTCATCTAATAAAAATATTCAATGTAATCAATTAAAAGTTAATAACACCATATTGCATAATCCTCTTCTTGTAGCTCAAGCCTTTAACCAACACTTCTCTTCAGTCTGTACTCCCACAATACCGGATCCTTATGTCATCTGTAACAATGCACCACCTTGTAAACAGCTCCTTCTCGTTCACGAAAATCTCATCTATTGATGTTCTGAATGCCATAAAAGACCTGAAAGTGTGTAGTGGCCCAGGCCTAGATGGTTTAGAAAGCAAATTTCTTAAACTTGCTCCACACATTTTGATGTACCCCCTATGTGATCTCTATAATCTGTCTTTATTATCACATGAAATACCATCTATCTGGAAGCACTCAAAAATCACTCCTCTCCACAAAGCAGGCAATGTACTAGATCCCAATAATTACAGACCAATAGCAATTATCTGTTCCATAGCAAAAGTCTTTGAAAAGTTAATTTATAAACAACTGTCTAATTATCTCAGCAACAACAATATTTTATCACCTTCGCAATCTGGTTTTCGCTCCAATCATTCCACAACTACTACTTTATTAAAACGCACTAATGATATATTTTCTTCATCTGGTAATGGTAATCTCACTGGTGCAATATTTATTGATTTAACAAAAGCCCTTGATTTGGTCAACCATTATCTCCTATTAGACAAACTGTACGCTATTGGCCTCTCACGCAATGCCCTACTTTGGTTTAATTCATATCTGCACAACAGAAAACAATGTGTTGCTATACAGGATGGTAGATCTGAATTGGCAGTACAGGAATGTGGGGTGCCACAAGGCTCAACATTAGGCCCGCTCTTGTTCTCAATATTTATTAATGATCTCCCCTCAATTTTCACAGGTTGTAATACTCAACTCTATGCCGACAACACAGTGATATATACATCTCAAATTACCTTACCTCAAATTCAGTCAACACTGCAATCAAATTTCAATAAACTCGAATCATGGCTCTCGGCTAATAAACTTTTAATCAACAAAACTAAAACTAATACTATGCTCTTTGGGACCACCCGTAATCTTGCATCCAAAACCATTAATCAACCATTTAATATCACTTGTCTGGACGGTACACAACTGCATAGAGTTGATCACATTAAATACCTTGGTCTATGGCTTGATTCAGAACTCTCATATAAATATCACATTGATAATATTGTTAGAAAAGTCAACTTTAGTGCTGGTGTTCTCTACCGCAACAGAAAATGTGTCACACTCCCTGTCAGAAAGAAACTGGTTCAGCAACTAATTTTACCCATCATGGATTACGCTGACGTAGTTTACCAAACTGCATCTAAAACCAACCTTCTTCCACTAAACACACTATTCAACCGTCTATGCAGATTTGCTCTTGGCTGCCCATATTTGACTCACCACTGCACCATGTATGAAAATCTTAATTTGCCAGCTCCCACAGTAAGACGACAGCAGCACTGGTTACAGTTCATTTTTAAATGTATTCACTTCAATTATCCGCAATATCTCAAACAGTATATGGACCCTTTCACCTCTAGACATCAACTGAGACACTGTGCACAGCTATTTTTTAAAGTTCCAACAAATGTTACTACCTCAGTTGGCAAAAAAGCATTCATGTTCAAAGGTCCATCTGACTGGAATAATCTCCCAGTTCATATTCGAGCTATAACATCCTCACAACTGTTTAAAACTGTGCTGTCATCTCACCTTGAGATTACTTGTTCATGTTTCCACCAATAATAGTATAACAGATCTTTGAAGCAATCACTTGAATATGTGCTCTGTGTTTTGTTGTTTGTCTTATGTTCCTCTTGTTTGATGTTGTTTGAACCCGTTTATTATTAATTTTATCTTGTTTTGTGTTTGGTTTTTGTTTGCTTCTTTTGTTTTGTTATGTTTAATACATAATAATTTGTGTATTCTGTAAGCTGTGGACCCCCTTGAAAACGAGATGGTTCATCTCAAGGGGTAATTCCAAATAAAAAATTTCAATAAAATGAAAAACAAAACAACACCATGAAATGATGCAGATGAAAAAATAGCAATACCTCATAATATTATAATTTCATGGTGCTGTGATTAACACAACGCAAGGATGTCCCCCGATGACATCACTGGTGGCCATATTCAAACCAGTTTACTCTCAATAACTGTCAAACTAAATGAACGTGCGCAAAACTGTTTAGAGTTTTTGGACGTGTGTGAGATTATGTGCGAAATTAATCAGCATTGTTTTTTGGTGAAGTGCCCCTTTAAAGACAAGGTATTGCCATTTCTTCATCAACATCATTTCATGGTGTTGTTTTGTTTTTCATTGTCATCAGTCACTGAGCTGCATTTAATACCTCCCGGAATATTGTGACATCAATATGACATCACACATTCCAACTCTTGAACTCAATAACTATCAAACCATGGCCCCAAACCTTTGTGTGCTTGATATGGTCCCATACTTCGTATCGTAGTGTTTGATTATCTACAATGATGATTACTATAGTTGGTGTTATCAGTACATTCCTACCAGAAGTGGTTAATGGCTGTAGTTTTGTTGGACGAAACAGATCACAGTAAAAATAATAATAATCACATCGAGATTTGGGGACTCAAAATTCCTAAAGTAGAAACACAAACATACATGCGCGCACACATACACGCATACATGCACACATACACGCACACATACACGCACACACACGTTTGTTTATGTGAAATATGGGGACATTACATAGACTTACATGCATTCTGTAACTAACCCTAACCGTATCCCTAACCATAACCATAACCTAACCATAATAACCTAATCATAACCATAATGTAACCCTAACCATAACCTAATCATATACCATAACGCTAACCATAACCTAATTTGTGTTATGGGGACACCCAAATTTGTCCCCATAATGTTTTTGGC
>NW_028173547.1:201609-209109 GCF_963971535.1 Notolepis coatsorum
AGTGAATACCACGACCACAACAACAGAGGGAGCTCCACAAATCATGTTAAACGCAGATTCGGCTCAAACAAGGGACTAAACACGTTTTGCAATTATGCCACAACAGTGTGGAACGCCCTACCCAAAGCTGTAAAGGAATGTGAATCACTACCCACCTTCAAACCCACTCTCAAAGAGCACCTACGGGAGGCTGCAATTCTAAACTGTCCCCGGTAAATGTCCAAACCCCCCCACCCAACCCCCTCCAATACAGTACAGTTTCTTCCCCCTCAAATGTATATACTCTCTTTTAGAAACTCTGTCTATAAACAGTACTGTATATGTGTATGTCGTGTATAATACATTTTATTTGGAGGCGCCTTTCAAAACACCCAAGGTCAAATGTCATAAATGTTATGATGAATTGAAAATGGGGGACCCTGATGTAAACAAGACGAAAGTCTTTTCTCAGGTCTGCATCCCCTTAACAATTGTATGTATTGAGCCGTACTGTATTGTACCCATTCTGCAATCTGTTAATAAAGTTTTCAATCAATCAATCACCCCTAGTGGCGGCTCACAGGTACTGTTCTTTGCGTCAAGAGCAGTTGGCTTTGCATCTTTGACACCGTGTGTCCTTGTTTCATTTGCACATAATATGATATGATGACATATAGTCCAAAGATCAAACAAAGACCAGAAGTTAGAAAAATAAATATATATATTATTATGATGAAACCTCCCAGCGATACATATATTTTATTATTATGATGAAACCTGACAGATAAATATATATATATATATATATAAGTTCAGTTCATTGTAAGCCGAAATATACAACGTCCATCCAATGACTAGACACCTGGCTCGTCGGTTAAACGTAAACACGGCGGAGCGACAACGTTCAAGTCATGAAGCGGTTTATGAAACGCCTCTCGATAAATCGCAACGCGTGGTTTGGACGTGAATGTTGTACAATGATTGACAGAGGTAGAGGCTCGGAAGTCGGGAGTGGTGTTTGAAAAAAATAGAAAGTCAGCCAAACATATCGGCATGTAACTCGAGAACCGCCGAACGGATTCTGTCGCCTGAGAGAGCAATCGACAGGAAACAATTAGGGCTTTAATTCGATCCATATATTGTATTATACATTGTGCCTAAAATATGCACACCCGAGCCGCTAGAGGTCGCCAAAGTGGCGTGCCGCGCTGATGGGCAAATCGTCCTTAAAACGACCCGGGCCGGGTTGGTGCCAGTTAAGAGGTTAAACAATTGTTTGGCTCGTATGACCGATTGGTTGAGAACCGAGGCCCCTGACGGACCCCTGGGGGGGGGGGGGGGGGGGATCCCAACCTGAGAAGCACTGGACCAGAGGGGTCGGCACACAGCTGGACGTGCGACAGTTCTTACAGTGTCCGTAGTTCAGGCAGGTTCTGGAAGGCCGACCGTCCCACGGACTGGATGGGGTTGTCGTAGAAGAAACTAGACGCACACACACAGATACACAACGTCACGATAGAAAAACAACAACAATGAACACACAACCATATTCTTTTGTATGTGTTCTTCTTTTCTGTAGTTTTGCTCCTGTCGTTTTTAGCGTGGGGTGAGGTTTGTGTGTTCACCCCTCTCTCCGCGGAAACGTGGCAGACCATAATGTTCACATGTTAGAGGTTAAAGGTGCAACATCAGACTGGAACAGACTATACACCGTATTTAACCCAGATTCTAATGTTATTCTGGTGAGAGAACTTCCTATATTCTTTGTTTTATTATATTATTATTATTATTATTATTATTTTTGTTTTAATTTCATTTCAATTTTCTGGGAAAATATCACCACTCAATTATCAGAATTTTATCTCTGACCATACCGACACTGCCTTCTGTATTGTTGTTGAATGATGTTTCTCAGTTATCGACCTCTGTACATGTAAAGAGACTCATTTTGGCGGGTCTTACGGCTGCCAAAAAGTTGATAGCGTCACGCTGGATTCAACCGGATAAAATGTGCCGGAAGGTATGGATTCTCACCTATCTCGATGTGATTTATCTAGAGATATCTACGGCACAAATTTTAGGTGTTAATGAAGCCAGCATAGCAGTCTGGGTAGCTGTGGTGGATAAGATAAAGGAACGCATATAAATTTGGAGTTTTCTGGTGTTGAATGAAGTAGTGGATGTATAGCCCAAGTGGGGGTCCTGTGGGGGGGGGGGGGGGGGGGGGGGGGAAGAGCGAGCAAGAGCCCATGTATTGTATTTATTATTTTTATGTCTTTTAGTCTACTTTCATTCTGATTTAATTACTGGACTGTCATTATTGTTATTATTATTGTCCTGTGATTTATCGTTGATTATTACTGTTACTGTATTGTTTGTCTTGTTTCGTGTAAAAAAAAGGGAAAATAAAAGAAAATTGTTCAAAAAAAGAATTTCTTCAATTGTTTTTATTGATAATTGTAACGGTGTGAATGTACATCATGTGATGGTTATGTTATCTAAGCTTTTTTGTGGATCATATACATAAACATAAACATTAATGAAATATTACAAACAAACAATACAATAATAATATATTAACCTTCAAAAAAAGGTCTAAGGACATGTTGGGCAGAGGAACAGGACGAGGATGAAAGAGAGGAGGAGGAGAATGATGATGATGATGATGATGATGATGATGATGATGATGACGATGATGATGATGATGATGATGATGATGATGATGATGATGATGATGATGATGATGACGAAGAAGAGAAGCATGAGGAAGAGGAGGAGAAAGAAGTGGAACAGGAGCGGGAGGGGAAAAAAGGAGGAAGAGGAGGAGGACAATGAAAAGAGAGGAGGAGGAGCATGGATGAAGAGGAGGGGGAACATAAGGAAGAGAAGGAGAAGGAGGAGGAGGAGGTTAGAGGAGCAGGAGGAGCGGATGAAGAAGAAGGATGAAGAGGAGGAGATGAATGAAGTGGAGGAGGAGAAGAAGGAGAAGGACTAGGAGGATGAAGAGTAGAGGGAAGGTATTAGTCCAGCATCATGTCTCCGGGAGGCATCGTGTCATCGCCACGGAGACGCAACATTTACTTTTATCACACTAAACACGTCAGAGAAGAGAAGCCTGGTTGTGTTTTTCAAACCACACGTTATATCAGTTGTAAACCGTCAGGATTCTGTGAACATGTTCCCACGGACGGCAGCGGTGGGGGGGCGGGCTTATCTGATCACTTGTCGGATTCGATTGGTGGAACGTCGTCAAAAGTGAAATTGCCACATAATGTTGCGGCAGACGAATAAATAGTTTTCAAATAGCTGGTTAAACCTACTTTAATGCTTGGATATTGAAACCAGTCTCTTGATTTCATGATAGTGCGTGTGTGTGTGCGTGTGCGTGTGTGTGCGTGTGTGTTTAGGAGGTAATAACAGACCAATCTGATATGAGTTTATGACACAGAAAAAAGTACGAGTGAGTGAGTACAGATGAGTACAATGAAACAGCAAGGAGAACATGATACTCAGACACACACACACACACACACACACACACACACACACACACACACACACACACACACACACACACACACACACACACACAGTGGTACCTACATTGTGAGTAGGGAGGGGTTCCCAGTAAACGCATGCTCCGGAATGGACTGGATGCTGTTACTATGGAAACCACTAAACAAAAAAGAAATGTAATTAGCAATTTTGTAGCAAGTCTGTACTAAATACCAATACCAAGTAACAATACAACTTATTTTGTATTGATAGCAAGTAACAATAAAATGTTTGTGTCATTCTGACATTTCTGTGTGCACGTATTATGGAGTGTTCACGTTATGAGTGACAAAGCCACAACGCACTCAGTTGTTGCCAAGTGGCCGTTGGAAGTGTTGCTCAACGCTCATTGATGTGGTTATGTTGTCACGGGTGTCTGCAGTACCATTCATTTGCGATCATCTTTCATAGTTACTGCAGTAAACATGATTTTGTATTACACTACACTGTATTTGAAATAATTACAAAACATGTCATGGAAATGTAATTATAGCTACCATAACTAACGTTAAGTATGACTAATCTACTAGCGTGTTCCCATTCCCAAAATGCTGCTTATTTCTCCTATTTTGGGGGATGGTTGGTGACTGGATCAAGAACGTCTCCTCTAGTGCCACTTCAGGCTGACCCGTCAGACAGTCTGCCCTCCTGTCCTCCACGGTGGCGCCCTGCACTGCGATGGTCAATACCAGGCTGGTATTGGTGAGTATGTTCAACAGAGTTGTTTAGCAATAAATTGTTATAATTTAGCAACTGTCATTTCATGTGATATTGATATTGTAGATGTGATGTTTCACATCCTCTCAAGGTGTAACGTTACCTATCTAGCTAGTTTATTGTTAACAGCGGTTTTCAATTACGTGCTTTAAACTACTAGCTTGTTAGTTACTATGAACCTTCAAATTGGTCACAATCAATCAATCAATCAATAAATCAATTTATTACAGACTCAGTGTCCAGATAAAAGACAAAAAAAACACAGAATAAATTACATAAACACAATAAAGGATCATGGTAAAAAAAGATAAAAAAGAAATATGCATCAATGTCTTAAAGAGACAACTGTACCACCAATGTCTCCACAGCTGGGATCGGTAGCAGTATGTGTCGTACTAAACCTTATGTTTGTTAAATCCAAGATGACCTCATTTATATGGTCATTACGCCCAGCAGATAGATTCATCATACATACGATTTCTTAAAACAGCTTAAAAACATTTCAGCACTTTCCGCTTCAGAGTGGTCTTCTCTGGGACAGGTAGTGTCTTCAACACTGGCAGTGAGCTCTTCTCTGGGACATGTAGTGTCTTCAACACTGGCAGTGAGCTCTTCTCTGAGACAGGTAGTGTCTTCAACACTGGCAGTAAGCTCTTCTCTGAGACAGGTAGTGTCTTCAACACTGGCACTAAGCTCTTCTCTGAGACAGGTAGTGTCTTCAACACTGGCAGTAAGCTCTTCTCTGAGACAGGTAGTGTCTTCAACACTGGCAGTAAGCTCTTCTCTGAGACAGGTAGTGTCTTCAACACTGGCACTAAGCTCTTCTCTGAGACAGGTAGTGTCTTCAACACTGGCAGTAAGCTCTTCTCTGAGACAGGTAGTGTCTTCAACACTGGCAGTAAGCTCTTCTCTGAGACAGGTAGTGTCTTCAACACTGGCACTAAGCTCTTCTCTGAGACAGGTAGTGTCTTCAACACTGGCAGTAAGCTCTTCTCTGAGACAGGTAGTGTCTTCAACACTGGCAGTAAGCTCTTCTCTGAGACAGGTAGTGTCTTCAACACTGGCACTAAGCTCTTCTCTGAGACAGGTAGTGTCTTCAACACTGGCACTAAGCTCTTCTCTGGGACAGGTAGTGTCTTCAACACTGGCACTAAGCTCTTCTCTGAGACAGGTAGTGTCTTCAACACTGGCAGTAAGCTCTTCTCTGAGACAGGTAGTGTCTTCAACACTGGCACTAAGCTCTTCTCTGAGACAGGTAGTGTCTTCAACACTGGCAGTAAGCTCTTCTCTGAGACAGGTAGTGTCTTCAACACTGGCAGTAAGCTCTTCTCTGAGACAGGTAGTGTCTTCAACACTGGCAGTAAGCTCTTCTCTGAGACAGGTAGTGTCTTCAACACTGGCAGTAAGCTCTTCTCTGAGACAGGTAGTGTCTTCAACACTGGCAGTAAGCTCTTCTCTGAGACAGGTAGTGTCTTCAACACTGGCAGTGAGCTCTTCTCTGGGACATGTAGTGTCTTCAACACTGGCACTAAGCTCTTCTCTGAGACAGGTAGTGTCTTCAACACTGGCAGTAAGCTCTTCTCTGAGACAGGTAGTGCCTTCAACACTGGCAGTAAGCTCTTCTCTGAGACAGGTAGTGTCTTCAACACTGGCACTAAGCTCTTCTCTGAGACAGGTAGTGTCTTCAACACTGGCAGTAAGCTCTTCTCTGGGACAGGTAGTGTCTTCAACACTGGCAGTAAGCTCTTCTCTGAGACAGGTAGTGTCTTCAACACTGGCAGTAAGCTCTTCTCTGAGACAGGTAGTGTCTTCAACACTGGCAGTAAGCTCTTCTCTGGGACAGGTAGTGTCTTCAACACTGGCAGTAAGCTCTTCTCTGAGACAGGTAGTGTCTTCAACACTGGCAGTAAGCTCTTCTCTGAGACAGGTAGTGTCTTCAACACTGGCACTAAGCTCTTCTCTGAGACAGGTAGTGTCTTCAACACTGGCAGTAAGCTCTTCCCTGAGACAGGTAGTGTCTTCAACACTGGCAGTAAGCTCTTCTCTGAGACAGGTAGTGTCTTCAACACTGGCAGTAAGCTCTTCTCTGAGACAGGTAGTGTCTTCAACACTGGCAGTAAGCTCTTCTCTGAGACAGGTAGTGTCTTCAACACAGGCAGTAAGCTCTTCTCTGAGACAGGTAGTGTTTTCAACACTGGCACTAAGCTCTTCTCTGAGACAGGTAGTGTCTTCAACACTGGCAGTAAGCTCTTCTCTGGGACATGTAGTGTCTTCAACACTGGCACTAAGCTCTTCTCTGAGACATGTAGTGTCTTCAACACTGGCAGTAAGCTCTTCTCTGAGACAGGTAGTGTCTTCAACACTGGCACTAAGCTCTTCTCTGAGACATGTAGTGTCTTCAACACTGGCAGTAAGCTCTTCTCTGAGACAGGTAGTGTCTTCAACACTGGCAGTAAGCTCTTCTCTGAGACAGGTAGTGTCTTCAACACTGGCAGTAAGCTCTTCTCTGAGACAGGTAGTGTCTTCAACACAGGCAGTAAGCTCTTCTCTGAGACAGGTAGTGTCTTCAACACAGGTAGTAAGCTCTTCTCTGAGACAGGTAGTGTCTTCAACACTGGTAGTAAGCTCTTCTCTGAGACATGTAGTGTCTTCAACACTGGCAGTAAGCTCTTCTCTGAGACAGGTAGTGTCTTCAACACTGGCAGTAAGCTCTTCTCTGAGACAGGTAGTGTCTTCAACACTGGCAGTAAGCTCTTCTCTGAGACAGGTAGTGTCTTCAACACTGGTAGTAAGTCTTTGTGTGCAACGTTAAACTATGGAGCAACCTTATTTGGAACTTACCCTGTTTTTAAGTTGTAGGAAATTACAGCAAATGGCTTTCTTCATTGCAAATCTTTTTTTTACCTCACAGACGGACGGGGGGGGGGGGGGGTGCTGCCCCCTACGGACCGCCCCCTAGTTGCACCTCTGCCCCCTACGGACCACCCCCTAGTTGCACCTCTGCCCCCCTACGGACCACCCCCTAGCCCCCCTACGGACCGCCCCCTAGTCGCACCTCTGCACCATCTAAATCCTGGGGAAAGCCTCGCCTTGTATAACCTCAACCTCATCCCCTTGTGACTAAAATGCCACGCTAACACATCTGAGGTGCCTTCGTTTTCCTGAAAGTGTTTTTGTTTTCCCCCAGAAAGCTGCTTTACTCGACACATTCTCAAATATACTTGAAGCCAATGTCAGCGGAAAATCGGC
>NW_028173547.1:211210-398862 GCF_963971535.1 Notolepis coatsorum
CCTTCCTTCCTTCCTTCCTTCCTTCCTTCTCCTTCCTCCTTCCTTCCTTCCTTCCTTCCTTCTTCCTTCTTCCTTCCTTCCTTCTCCTTCCTTCCTTCCTTCCTTCCTCCTTCTCCCTCCCTTCCACCCATCCATCCATCCATCCATTCCATGCTATGACCCATGCATTTCCCCAAGTACAGTACATACAGTATTGTATGTGTCCCTGACCCTATAGATCAATTCTGTGCAATATTGCCTTTTAGTTGTGATGCCAAAGTGAGAATATCAAGCTAAAAAGTACTTTTGAACTATTGACAAATGCATCTCTCTCTCTCTCTCTCTCTCTCTCCTCTCTCTTCTCTCCTCTCTCTCTCCTCTCTCTCTCTCTCTCTCTCTCTCTCTCTCTCTCTCTCTCTCTCCCTCTCTCTCTCTCCCTCTCTCTCCCTCCCTCCCTCCCTCCCTCCCTCCCTCCTCCCTCCTCCCTCCCTCCCTCCCCCTCCCTCCCAGGTGAGGTTAGTCCTCCCTCCCTCCCTCCCTCCACCCCTCCCTCCACCCCCCTCCCTCCCTCCCTCCCCTCCCTCCCTCCCTCCCTCCCTCCCTCCTCTCTCTCTCTCTCTCTCTCTCCCTCCCTCCCTCCCTCCCTCCTCCCTCCCTCCCTCCCTCCCAGGTGAGGTCACTAACCTTTGATCAGGGTTAGGTTTTCCCTTCTTCCTCATGTTGTTGGCGGTGGTCTCGCTGAAGTGCAGTCGTCCGAGCGTCACCTTGGTGATCTTGTCGCTGGGCAGACTCACTCTGAGGGCGGGAGACCGGCATTAGCAGACTTTTAGTTTTAAGTCAACAGTGTACGTCATGCTTCCCCAACCTTGGGGTTATGAAATGGAAGACTTCCTAATCAAATTACTTGAACCCTTTCACTACCACACTACAGAAGGTTAACCCTTTCACTACCACACTACAGACGGTTGACCGTCTGTAGTGTGGTAGTTAAATGGTTAACCGTCTGTAGTGTGGTAGTGAAAGGGTTAACCTTCTGTAATGTGGTAGTGAAAGGGTTAAAGGAGACATACTGAGTACAATTTTATATGTTGAACATGTTTTTTTGTAAAGAACAAGTCTAAATCTAACTTAGATTTTATTTTATTCTTTTTTAGCACCTCTTTCTTCCCCTGTGTTGAACATGGCACACTTGGTCATGGGGGACGTAAAAAGTAGGGATGTCCGATATTATCGGTCGATATTGGCATTAAAATGTGATATCGGAAATGATCGGTATCGGTTAAAAAAAAATATATATATATATATTTAACCTTTATTTACCCAGGCAAGCAAGTAAGAACAAATTCTCATTTTAATTTATTGTCAAAAGTATGCATAATGTTGTGTTAATTCCACGACAAGAGATATGTTAATGTTAATTACCTGAATTATTCCATTTTTTGGGGGGAAACGGTATATCGGTATCGGTAAAAAGCCAATATCGAACATCCCTAGTAAAAAGGCATCCCTCTGTTTTTAGGGTTTTAACCCACCGATATAAACAACCCTTTGGGCTGAGAGCTGGTCACCACGGGGTGGAGGAGTTTCTATGTCTCTGACCTATCGTCATAGTTGACGATACCTGCCGAGGTGAAAGGTCACGGTTGGTCACCTACCTCACTGGGCGGAAGGATTTCTTGCTGCGGTCGGACTGGGACTGCTCTATGGTCACCTGGTGGCAGGGGGCCTCCACCTGGTGGGGGACAATAACACTGTTACACACCAGTACCGGGGGAAGAGTTAGACTGGTACACAGAGTTGGAAGGGTTGAGTTGAAGAAGTGTAGTGGTGTGTGTGCTGTGATGGAGGGATGAATACCAATGAAATATGTAAAGTGATGGAAGAGGATGAGAACAGGACAGCGGGTTATGTAAAGTGATGGAAGAGGATGAGAACAGGACAGACTGTAAAGTGATGGAAGAGGATGAGAACAGGACAGAGGGTTATGTAAAGTGATGGAAGAGGATGAGAACAGGACAGGGGGTTATGTAAAGTGATGGAAGAGGATGAGAACAGGACAGAGGGTTATGTAAAGTGATGGAAGAGGATGAGAACAGGACAGAGGGTTATGTAAAGTGATGGAAGAGGATGAGAACAGGACAGAGGGTTATGTAAAGTGATGGAAGAGGATGAGAACAGGACAGGGGTTATGTAAAGTGATGGAAGAGGATGAGAAAGGACAGGGGGTTATGTAAAGTGATGGAAGAGGATGAGAACAGGACCGAGAGGGTTATGTAAAGTGATGGAAGAGGATGAGAACAGGACAGAGGGTTGTGTTTTGTCATCTGACGCTCTGCGCTCACCTTGACTCCAAACACTTAACCTGAAAGTAGTCTATATTCTGCGGTCCAGAGGGCGTCCTGATGTGGCGAGGTTCCCCCGACACGCCCACGTGAACTGTGACCTGGAAATGGTTCTTCTTCTGGCAAACAAAGGCCTCGTCGGCCGGAGAGTAGTTAAAGCCTTTGTCTGTGTCTACGTGATAGGCTGGAGGAGGGCTGCAGAGAGAGAGAGAGAGACGGAGAGAGAGAGAGAGAGAGAGAGAGAGAGAAGAGAGGGGGGAGAGAGAGAAAGAGAGAGATACTTTTTTATTTAAATTATTTGAAATGTTTCTCTGTGTCAGCAACAGACAGACAGATTGATTGATTGATTGATTGATTGATTGATTGATTGATTGATTGATGATTGATGACAGACATATCACAGATCTTTGCGAATGGGGAGATGCAACAACAGTTTATCGTGAATAAGGACTTAACTGGGGTATGAACTGAGATATGAACTCCCAGATTCCCAAGACTCTAAATGATCACATGAGCATACACCACACAAGCACACTTATTACACACACACTGCTGCTATTTACACTAGAACATCATTTCTCCTTTATTTATTTATATTTTTGTAATTGATCCACTGTTTCTTTTACCGTATCTTGCATTGTATAGTTTGTTGTATAGATCGTTGTATATTGTTGTCTACAAATCTACTTGAGGAGCCAGAAAAAAAGAAAAGCATCTCACGTTTTTCTGAATGAATGTACATTTAAAAAAAAAAAAAGCTGTGACAATAAAATAATCTGAATCTGGACTATTATCAGGAGTACTGAGCACCTGTGCAGTAAAGACGCTCAGTGTTGTACTCACAGCATCTGACAGCCGCTGTCGTACAGTGAACTCCACTGTCCTGGTTTGTACGGCTCCCAGGTCAGGAACTGGTAGGGGCCAGGGGCCAGGCCGCCGCCGCTGCTGCTGGGGCCACCGTCGCTGTCATCGTAGCAGGACCCGTCTCCAGGGTCGTACGGCCCCTCACTGGACCCCAGCCTCTTCTCCTCTTGCTCTCCGGCGGCACGGGGTGACTGAGAGCATGGAGGAGGTGCAGACATTCATGATTATACTATATATTATAATATTACAGTTATATTATAAGACCGGGGAACACATTTGATGGGATATTGACACTAGAGTTTCATGAATCGAATTATAGATTTATCTGCGTTTAGATTTATAGCACCTTTAAAGTATGCAGTCGATTTGTCTGTGTTTGAATTATTGCACTTAACATAATCAGTAGATGTGTCTGTTTGAATTATAGCACCTTTAAACTATACAGTAGATTTATTTTTGTTTGAAAAATGCCACCATGAATTTATAATGAATGTATAAGTTGCATAGATAGTCTCTTAGCAGCAATGACTTGCTTGGATATCACCCCCGTTGTGAGACAAAATGAAGACCGACATACAAAGGGTCCCCCCCCCCCCCCCCCCCCCCCCACACTCACCCAGTTTGCTGCCCAGAAGCGGAGGCCATCATACAGTCAGGGGGAGAGGAGGGCACTAGGCCCGGGACTGCTGGGAGGTGAGGGTTTAAACCTGGGGCTCGAGTAGCATCCCCATGGGCCCCAGGGTACCCGTCTGCAGGGGGGCCAGGCATGGTGCGGCGTGGGGTGAGGACGGCTGTCCCGCTGAGGAGGGTGTAGGCGGATGGAGTGGATCGTAGACAGGAGGAGGCGTAGGAGGGGTATGAACTTTAGAGCAGCTCCCGGACTTAAATACTGCGTGTGTCGGGGGGTGCCTGGTGGTGTGTGTGTGTGAGTCCAGCCGGGCGGGCGGGGCGTGCCCGCTTTAACGTGAGTGTTCGTGAACCCCAGGCCACGTAGCTGGTCGTGGGTAGGCAGTTCAGGGTGGCCGGGGGCGGGGGGCGTGCCCGCTTTAACATGAGTGTTAGTGAGCCCCAGGCCACGTAGCTGGTCGTGGGTAGGCAGTTCAGGGTGGCCGGGGCGGGGGGCGTGCCCGCTTTAACGTGAGTGTTAGTGAGCCCCAGGCCACGTAGCTGGTCGTGGTGGGCAGTTCAGGGTGGCCGGGGGCGGGGCCTCTGCCCTTATTGAAACGGCAGGAAGACGAGGCGGTAGGTCGCGCCGTCGGCTGGAACACTTCCTGGTTGGCCTGACCGTTGGCCCAATGGAGACGGTCGTAGTGGAGATCTGGTGGGGGGGGAAGGTGGGGAGAGACGTCATGGTAGTCATTTGAGTTGAAAGATAGGTTTGGCTGACAAAGATATTAGACGTTTCTCTGCTGCTAGGGCTGTCAAAGTTAATGCTTTGACTTTGGAGATTAATTTAAATGATTTAAAGCATTAAAATAAATTAATCTAGATTAATCTATGGAGTGAAAAATCTTCAACGTTCTGAACTTTCAGCAGTATATTTGCTTTGTTCTTTTTTGCGTCGACTCGTGCACCTTTTGAAAATCATCCGACGTGAAGATGGAGCACATTTTTGTTGTTAATATGATTTATATTACTGGTAGTTCATACAAGACATTATCGTCCTCTAAGCCAGTCTGCACTTTAACACGGGCCTGGGTTGTTTTTATTTCTGTTAGCGCCGCGGATATAAGAGAGAGGTCTAGCTGAGTCAATGTTGATGGTTTTGTTGAACATTTGTATTTCACAGGAGAGAAACTGTATTCAAAGAAAGCCATTAAAATAGTCTTTGAATCTAAATATACTTTCTTTGTGTTGATTTTACATTAATTCCATGATTTTACTCAAGTAAATATCTGTTACAAGCTTCGGTCTTAAGTAAAAAAAAAAAGAGAAAAAAAAAATGCTATTTTTAATCTAGATTCATCTAGATTCTAGATTAATTACAGAAAATTGTGAGATTAATTAGTTACATTTTTTTAATCTATTGACAGCACTAGATTTGAGGCCAATAAATACCCAGTGACAGAATTCAAAAAAAATTTATTCTACGTATCTAAAATAGACGCTCGGAGGGAGGGATGGATGCATGGATGGAGGGATGAAGGGAGGGGTTGACACGCATGCACAGACACACACGCATGACAGAGATTCCTTCTTGTTATCGTCAGATTAGATGTGGTTCTACAGTAGTAGTATAATAATAATAATAATAATAATAATAATAATAATAATAATAATACCTGGTATCTGTGGGGGTGAGCAGGGCTCTGAGCTGGAGTCAGGTGGAGACTCAGGGAGCATGCTGGGAAAAAGAACAAACACAAGATATGAGAAGTGATTGGTCAAAAGAGAAGGGCTCTCTCTCTCTCTCTCTCTTGGGGCAGTTCACACAAAATTCACACACCAAAGAAATAAATCTCCTTTTTTGTGTAGTACTAGTTTTGGAGAGATATCTGCCGTAAAGATGTCTGCCGTCACTCCAATACAATGGAGCTGAACGGCACTCAGTTTGTGGCGCTCAAAGTGACAGAAAATACTTTTGATTAAAGATCAAAATCAACGTCTCTTTCCAAAAATCATGACACGGTCATTCAAGATAATCCACAGACCTGGTTGTGAGCAGTTTAATTTAGGAACTGAATTTGAATTTGTCTGAATTTCTGAATTTCTCTTTGGCAGTCTATCTGAATGCATAGTAACTGAAAAAAATGAATGAATAAACAAAAAAGACACTTGGAACTAGACAACAGAAGGCGTCAGTTATAGTGAATTAAGGTGTTTCACAACCCAGTGCTGTTGTCACTGCAATAAAAACAAGGTTACTGGTGGCCCATAAAATGTGTGTGTGCGTGCGGTGTGTGTGTGTGTGTGTGTGTGTGTGTGTGTGTGTGTGTGTGTGTGTTTGTGCGTGTGCTAGCCTCAGAGAGTTACAGTAAATAGCAAGGTCACTTCCTGACATATTCAAGGGAACTATAAGCGGAAAGGTCATTACGTTACTGTGTGTTACAGTTAGTACAGTGACAGATCACCACTCCTTCATACCGTTGGCACAGTGACAGACCACTCCTTCATAACAGTTGGCACAGTGCCACAGCATTTAGCCACAGCATGGCACCAGCCAAATGGGATTCAACCCTATCACTGCAGATCGATTGCTTCATTCATAATCACGATGCATTCTTCTTTTCTGATCAAGTTTGTTGTTTTTCTGGACGTTTCTTCAGTAAAGGCATTTCTTCATCAAAGCTCATAGGCGTAGATATGCGCGCGCGCGCGCGTGTGTGTGTGTGTGTGTGTGTGTGTTGTGTGTGTGTGTGCGTGTGTGTGTGTGTGTGTGTGTGTGTGTGTGTGTGCGTGCGTGTGTTACTCACAAGTTGTTAGGGTCCATATCATAGCTGAGATACTGCTCCAGAATGCTGGTGTCCACCGCAGAGCTCTCCAGTACACCACTCATATCCTGACCTACACACACACACACACACACGCACACACACACACACACACACACACACACACACACACACACACACACACACACACACACACACACACACACACACACACACACACACACACACACACACACACACATACACACACACCAGCGCGCATGCATGCGCACACAATAGTGAATTAATATTAGTCCTCTCTGCTCATCGACATGCATTCATAGCAATCTAAGAAAATAAGGGAGCAAAAAGAATTCAACCACATTATATTTGAATTCCCAACAGTCACAGTCACAGCATGTCAGACAGTGTAGTTGTTGGGATCACTGTCTGGTATTCACAGTTTTCCCATCCCAGCCTCATACTCAATATAAGATGAAAATGACTATTCAAACCTTTATTTAAAGTCAAGTCAAGTCAAGTCAAGAGTTTTATTTGTCACGGCATACAAGCATATACAGTGAAATGTGGCTGGTCATGCCCGCAGCGATTGTGCAATAATACAAGTAATAAGAATAAGACATTTGTGCAATAATACAAGTAATTAAGAATAACACATAACAAACTCTGCATGCGCAGATTGCTAAACCTAGATCTCTGGACAATCCAGAGACTCCGTGGGCAATTTGCCATCATGCGCATGGGGAGTAGGTGCTAAAAAAGTTACTATAGCTCGGCCAAGAAAGTTCGGATCAACTTTGGATTGGTCTCTCCGTGTTCAGGAGACTCCATGTCTCCAGCACCCCCACAGCCGTAGCTACAACTACTTAATGTCAAGGCTCTCATCCACATACATTTCTCCTCCCACTCGTTCTCCCATGATTTCAGAATACCGGAAGTGTTGCAGTGGTCTATAGAGACTAGTATCCTGACTGGCTGCATCACTGCCTGGTATGCCAGCCATCGACCGCAAGGCTCTGCAAAGGGTGGTGAGGTCAGCACAACACATCACCAGGACGCGTCTATATTAATGCCAGCCCAAGAGTGTTTCCGCGTTTCTCTGATTGGCCACGACGCCCATGTGACCGCAGCTCATCGCGGCGCGCGGCAGAGCGGAAATAGGCTGCTGCTCCGGCGAAAGAAAGACAGGCATTCTATTGCCATGCTCTGCGACAAACTCTAACCTTAACCAACTCCCAAAGAATGCCTAAACTTAACCGGTGAAAGAAAGACAGACGCTAGTTACGTTTATATAGAGAGGCGATAAATTAATTAAACGTAAAAAAAAAAATTTAAGTGATTCGAACTTGTCACCAACTGACTGCAGGCTCCACAGCAAGCTGAGGAACGAGTTGAGCTAACCGTCGATGTTAAAACAGGAGGGATTACGAATGCATAATGCCGCGGCAACCTATGCGCCGCTGCCACTCTGCCGCGGGACGTGCTAGGCGTTGTCACGTGGGGCGTCGCGGCCAATCAGAGAAACGCGGAAGCACTCTTGGGCTGGCATTAATATATAAGCCACCAGGACTGCCAGCCATGGACGACCAGAGGTGCAGAAGGAAAACCCGGAACATTATCAGAGACCACAGTCACCCCGGGTCACAAACTGGTCACTTTGCTACCGTCTGGCAAACGGTACCGGAGCAAGAACCAGCAGGTTCAGGGACAGCTTTTTCCTACAAGTTACAAGACTCCTGAACAAGAACAAGAACAGGAGATCACCCGACCACATAACATGCGCCCAGAAAAGCGGGCATTTTCTTTTTCTTGAACTTGAGGACTGCATACTTCTTTTGCAAAGCATTATCTTTGTACTTTATACTTATAGCACATGCATAAGCCTGGTTTCTTTTGAGAAACCACTTTTAGTGCTAATGAAATAGCTAATGAAATAGAGTAACATAGGGTTGAACTTGAGTTGTACTTGTAATCGTGTACTCATGTTTTTCTGTAGTAGTTGCAATATCCAAAGAAATTATATCCCCAAAAAGTTGGTATAAGCTGGAAAACACTGTGGGTCCATAGCCTGAAGTGTTATGTAGTACAGGTCCAAATTTAAACCATTTCCTCATTGACGGTAGGGCTGCACGATTTTGGGAAATAATCTAATTGCGATTTTTCTGACATATATTGCGATTGCGATTAAATTTGCGATTATAATATATATTTTTTAAAGCAGCCACACAGAGGTTTATTGTAAAATGCAGCTTGCATCTGGCCTACGTGTGGGTCTTTTCAGGACACCGAGCCTGAAAATGTTTCTTTTTACCTGGGAATCGATACCGGTGCCCAACGGTACCTTTGTTTCTGTACTTTACTCTCCCTCTCTGAAGTCTAAACTTCACAACACACAATCTAAAACCCCTTACCTCCCTCTCCCAAACCGATCTTGTATCTCATGGGACTTCCTGGTTAAAAAAAAATAAAAAAAATAAATGCGATTCTTTTTTTTGGCGATTTGATAATGCATCATTCAAAATCGCGATTTCGATTAAAATCAATTAATCGTGCAGCCCTAATTGACGGCAATTTTAAGTAAAGTCCTCCAAATGGTCTAGTGGCTCACCGTTGGCAGTGATGTGTGCAGGGTTGATGGAGTTTACGCACGTGACTTGTGTCTTTGATGTATGACGTAAAGACCTGTCTGCTTTGCATAATGTTCAGCCAAAGCATTCATAGCGCAGTTAAATCATAAAATGTACAAAACGATGCACTGCACGTCTGCACCGACCAAAGGTTTCTTTCGAACTCCCCCATCCCACCCAGGACCCACAGGACTACAGAGAGACACTTCTCACAGTGGTTATCAGATATAGATAATACATGATACATATTTACATTGTAATTACATTAAAATCGGTTACACAAGGTTCTTCAGCGGTTCAGCTGCGGTGAGCCACATATTCAGTTAGTCCTCTTTAGCCCCCCGTGTCTGGGCTGTTGAAATGTCCATCTGAATAAACTCTGTTGCCTTCTAGTCAACAGAAACGTGGTGGTTTCCAGCGCACAGCGCTAATCTTCTTAGTAGCTGTTAATCCTGCAAGCAGCTTGGGATGTTTTGGGATAAGGGTGGCACGGTGGTGTAGTGTTTAACACACGGTCACCTCACAGCAAGAAGGTCCTGGGTTCGATTCCCGCTTGGGGACCAGGTTGCCGGGTTGCCAGGTCCCCAGGTGGGGTATCTCCCGAGCCTTTCTGTGTGGAGTGTGCATGTTCTCCCCGTGGTTTAAGAGATACACCCTTCAGAGATAACCCATGAAAAACATGAACAGATCGCTAATGCTGTCGCGTCCCTGGAGAAGACGGACAGGAGCACTTGGATTGATCCCGGGGCGAGGCCCCACGCCGTGCTCCTTGCTGCCCTTGGGGGGAAGGATGACGGGATGGGTCAAGCGCAGAGCGGCATTTCATTGGTGACCCAATGCATGTGTGTGTGTGTTCCTGTGTGTCGCTTACATGTGTGTGTTGCTGCATGACAAATAGAGACTACTTCTTCTTCTGCATTCAAAATCAAAACAGGAATCACTACAGGGACACTTTCTAGAACAAGATTTGTCTATGTAGAATTGATTGATTGATTGATTGATTGATTGATTGATTGATTGATTGATTGATTGATTGATTGATTGATTGATTGAAAACTTTATTAACAGATTGCAGAATGGGTACAGTACAGTACAGCTCAATACACACAATTGTTAAGGGGATGCAGACCAGAGAAAGACTTTCGTCTTGTTTACATCAGGGTCCCCCATTTTCAATTCATCATAACATATATGCCATACATGACATACAGATAGACAGTACTGCTACATCTATACATTTATGACATAGCAGATTTGCAAATACAGTACTGTTTGTGATACAAAAAGAGTCTAGAAAGAGAGTATATACATTTGACGTAGAAAACTGTACATTGGAGGAGGTTGGGTAGGTGTGGGGGGGGGGGGGGGTTGGGTGGGGGGGGGATGTACATTGGAGGTGGTTGGGTGGGTGGGGTGGGGGGGGGGTTGGGTAGGAGGGGTGGGTGGGTGACACTGTACAACTGTTCAAGCAAAACTGTACATTGGAATATTGACAACATACATGGTCATTTACTGTACATTGGAGGGGGTTGGGTTAGGACATTTACAGGGGCCAGTTCGAATTGCAGTCTCCCGTAGGTGTTCTTTGAGAGTGGTTTTGAAAGTGGGTAGTGATTCACATTCCTTTACAGCTGTGGGTAGGGCGTTCCACATTGTTGTGGCATAATTGCGAAACGTGTTTAGTCCCTTGTTTGAGCCGAATCTGGGTTTAACATGATTTGTGGAGCTCCCTCTGGTGTTGTGATCGTGGTATTCACTGACCTTTGCGAAGTATTTTGACATGTACATGGGTACCTTGGTCGTGTAGTGTATCTTGTAGACCAGGCCCATTGCAAGTTGCTGTATTCTGTCGTCTACTCTAAGCCATCCTAGGTTGTCAAAGTGGGCAGGGGTGAGGTGGGTTCTAGGAGTAAGGTCAAGCAGTAGTCTGACCAGTTTGTTTTGTGATGTTTGTAATCTTGTTTTTAGCGCCTTTGAGGTGCTTTGGTACCATGAGGTGCAAGCATAGTCGTAGTACCCTTGAATGAGTGCTCCTGCCAGAGTCTTCAGGGTATTCTTGTTTACCAGAGAGGAGATCCGGTACAAGAATTGAGTTCGTTGGTTGACTTTTTTTATTACATTGGATGCCATTTTGTCACAGGAAAGATTTGCCTCTAGGATGGAACCTAGGTATGTAATTTCATCTTCCTTGTGACAATATTGTCACCCACTGTAACTGAGAAGCCGTCGGTCTTGCTGAGTTTGTTATTTGATCCGAAGAGAATGGACTCTGTTTTGCCCAGGTGTAATGGTAGTTTGTTATCAGCGAGCCAGATGCAGATTTAGCCTAGTTCCGAGCTGAGGGTTTGTTCAACCTGTAACTTCTCCCTGTCAGAGACCAGCAGGGCTGAGTCGTCCGCGAACAGGAACAAGTTGCAGTCACAAGCTGACGACATGTCATTTGCATAAATTAGGAACAGTAGCGGTCCTAGTATGCTTCCTTGTGGAACACCACAGCTCACTGGGAGGGGGGGGGTGGGGGGGGTAGGGTACAGTTTACCTCCACCATCTGTTCCCTCCCCTCCAGGTAGGATTGCATCCAGCTCACTGATAGCAGCTACATTATTCCAGAATTGGGCAACAGGTGGACATTCCCACATCATGTATACAAATGTGCCTGTAGTTCCCCAGGAGCACAGGCAGCACAAGGCATCTTCACCTCGGAAAAAAGACACTTCTATTAATTTGTGCTAAGCTAGGCTAGCTTCCTACTGAGCACACAGAGAGGAAATGTGTAATGTATCTTCTTGTCTGACTCTGTGGGTAAGTGAATTTACCATAATGTTGCCATGTACCTTTAAACATTATGAGCAATTAAATGCATGACAGATTCTTAATCTTAAGATACAGATGACTCAGGTCTCGTTAGTCCACGCTATCAAGATGTGAGGTGGGTGTGTGTGTCTATGTATGTGTGAGAGAGAGAGAGAGAGAGAGAGAGAGAGAGAGAGAGAGAGAGAGAGAGAGAGAGAGAGAGAGAGAGAGAGAGAGAGACAGAGAGGCAGAGAGAGAGAGAGAGAGAGAGAGAGAGAGAGAGAGAGAGAGAGAGAGAGAGAGAGAGAGAGAGAGAGAGAGAGAGAGAGACGAGAGAGAGAGAGAGAGAGAGAGAGAGAGGAGAGAGAGAGAGAGAGAGACAGAGAGGCAGAGAGAGAGAGAGAGAGAGAGAGAGAGAGAGAGAGAGAGAGAGAGAGAGAGAGAGAGAGAGAGAGAGAGAGAGAGAGAGAGAGAGAGAGAGAGAGAGAGAGAGGGAGAGAGAGAGAGGCGAGAGAGAGAGGCAGAGAGAGGAGAGAGGGAGAGAGAGAGATAGAGAGAGAGAGAAGATAGAGAGAGAGAGAGAGAGAGAGAGAGAGAGATAGAGCTCTATAGTTAATTTCCTCTATGTAAGAGGGTAGGACACTGACACCAGTAATAGTTTATTGTGGTAATATTTGATGATGTACTGTGTTGAACATGTTAACTAGTCTTTCAACTACACCATAACATAGTGCCAATGTAGGATGAATGACTCATCGCTGTGTGCCGTGCTGCCTAAATAGGTCTGCTTAGGGCCACACACAAGGAATCTGGGAATTTGGACCTGTAGGATCTATTGGCTAAAGGACCTATGAAGTCCGCTATACTGGACTTCAAACGTCCTTATCCTTCTAGCCTGTTGACCAGATTCTCACCAAAATTGTTGTGTGGAATCTGTTGTGTGGATAGTAACTTGATGGCACTATTTCATGTTTGTTGTCCAGACGAAACATAAACGTACGTTAGCTAAACTAGAAGGACGTGCATGTGCCCGTTCTCGTGCCAGTAAAATCAAACAACGAGATGCCTCTAGGGCCGCACCTGCAGTGGCTTAAACGAGGAAATATTGTGCACTTTACACGTTTCTATAATTGTTTTGTCGAAACCGGAAAGCCTGTAGCCTGTACTTCCGTTTAGACATTTTAGGAGGCATATCTTTACCAGCCTAGGTACATCTTTAAATGTGTAATTTAGATTAGATAATTGATAGGTAAAATCACATGACCGCCGTATCCAATTGAATTTCAGAAAAATGCATGGTAAACACTAGGAAGTGATGCATTACTTGTGAACACGTCTTCCAATTCTAACCAAACTTGACAAAAAATTTGAGGCCTGTGATGTTTTTAGTCATTTGGCCCCATGGTGGCGCTATTATCACAAAACAAAAAAAGACACTACTCCTCAACAGCTTGTGTATATGACCACCTTTAAGTTGTATAAAGTGTTTCAATTGGCCCAAAACGTTTGACCAGATTTGGGCCATGGTCAAAAGGATTTGGGCAGTTTCTGTTCACTATATATACCCACTATCAGCCAACCGACAGCAAATATGTCTGGTTTGTGTCAAGTGTAAGGCAGTTGCCCTGCACTCAGGTCAGCCCACAGCATGACGGGAGCATTCTGACCAAACACAGAGGATGAAAACACAGGCATGAATCTCTAACTCTATTCTAGACCCATCGACTACACTACTGCATCCAGTTCAAGGCGGTTGAAATATGACTTTTTAGATGTTATACAGTATATATAACTGTGATACATCTCACTTCTCACCGTCAAAGAATTGTTGCAGTGCCTCGTTCTCTCCCAAAACCAGGCCCCCTCCACCAGACTCCATGGCTCCCTGCCGACGCAGCAGAGAGAGCTGCCGCTGAGGGACAGGCGAGGCCCAGGCTTGGAGCAAGTGCTAGGCCCAGCTGTGGTTCTGTGCAAAACAAACAAACAAAGAAACAACAACAAAGAAAATGGGGACATCACTCGCATTAGTTCCCTAGTGGCACTGACTTAAATGACTCAAGAACTGCAAATAAACAGATTGATAAAACACACACATTTAGTCACTTTTGGACATGAGGTCTCCATGGCGATTATGATATAACAACACTCCAGGTTCGCAGCTTGGCCAACAAGTGACGGCCAAATAGTTTCAAGTTTCAAGTTTCTAGTTTCTTTATTAGTTGTCATACAAAAATACAGAATACTTTTATATGAAATGCTTTTTTCCGTTTTGCTCCTGAGAGTGTGCTAGATAAAAATAGATAAAGTAAAAAATAGAAAGTCAAGTACGTAAACAAAGTGTAAACAAAAAGTGTTCAATATACATACAATATACAATACAGAGTAGAACAAATTAGTAACTGAGTTACAATACAATACAGTATACAGTACAATGCAGAAATGGGATGAGGTACAACTTAGGGTAAGGTGCAATGAGGTATGAATTGTAGCGCAAACCTCTTTACCAATAAATATAAAGTGTGTTAAAGTGTCTAAAGTGGGTGCTACAGTGTGTTGTTTGTTTAAAGTGAGTGTGTGCGTGTGGATGTGTGTGCTGTGAGTGTATTTGATGGTTTGTTACATAGTGTTATTGTCGTTGAGCATCCTGATGGCCTGGGGATAGAAGCTTCTTCTGAGTCTCTCTGTGCTTGCCAGAAGTTCAAAGAGGCAGTTGTTTGGGTGACTAGAGTCTTTGATTATTCTCTTAGCCTTACCCCTGCACTGCTTGTTGTAAATGCCCTGGAGAGTGGGAAGCCCCCCTCCAATTGTGTGTTAGGCTGAGCGGGCCACTCTCTGTAGTCTGCTATGGTCTTGTGCGGTGCTATTCCCAAACCAGGAGGTGATATTGCCAGTCAGGATGCTCTCTATTCTGCATGAGTAGAAGTTCTTAAGGATCTTCTGACTAACTTTGAACTTCCTTAGGCGCCTAAGGAAGTAAAGGCGTTGCTGTGCCTTCTTGACTACACTGTCAATGTGTGTGGTCCTTGTCAAGTCCTCGGATATGTGGACTCCAAGGTACTTAAAACTGACATTCAGCGAGAGGCAGTTCTCCTGACACCACCGCGCCAGATCCTCTACCTCTTCCAGGTAGGCCCTCTCATCGTTTGCAGAGATCAGGCCCACCACTACTGTGTCGTCAGAAAATTTGATGATTGTGTTGTTGTTCCGCTGTGCCACACAGTCATGTGTGTACAGCGAGTAGAGGAGGGGACTCAGAACACAGCCCTGGGGGGCCCCCGTGTTGAGGGTGATGGATGAGGAGGTGCAGTTGCCTGCTCTCACCACCTGGGGTCTTCCTGTCAGGAAGTCCAAGACCCACTGGCAGAGGTCATAGTTCAAGCCCAGGTCCCTGAGCTTGGCTACGAGTTTGGAGGGGACTATGGTATTGAATGCTGAGCTGTAGTCGATGAATAGCATTCTCACATAGTTCCCCTGCCTCTTGTCCAGGTGTGATGCTGCTGTGTGCAGCACATGGGTTATGGCGTCCTCCGTGGACCTGTTGGGGCGATATGCAAATTGTAGGGGGTCCAGGTTGATGGGGAGGGAGGAACAGATGTAGCCCTTCCCAAATATCGGACCTCGTCACCAGTGGTTGCGGAGTCTCTGCATTGATGTCAAATAAACAGTTAATAAACAGTTAATAAATAGTTAATAAACAGTTAATAAATAGTTACTAAACAGTTAATATACAGTTAATAAACAGTGCCAGTCTCCAGACCTTTTCTTCTAATCAAATTGGTGCTAAACAGGAAATGATACAACAAACTCTAGGGATATTGAAACCCTAATTCATGCTTTTGTCTCATCACATCTAGACTAAATGGTAAATGGCTGCTTTTTTATATAGCGCTTTTATCCAAAGCGCTTTACAATTTGTTACTCACATTTTACCCATTCACTCACACATTCACTCACACGTTGACGGCGGAGGCAACCATGCAAGGTGCCAACCTGCTCATCGGGAGCAATTAGGGGTTAAGTGTCTTGCTCAGGACACATGGACGCGCTGCCCGGGAGGAGCGGGAATAGAACCGGGAACCTCCGGATTGCCAGACGACTGCTCTACCTCCCGAGCCACTGTCAACTGTAACGCACTTTCTTTCAGGCCTACCTAATTCAAGCATCAAAAATCTTCAACTCGTGCAAAATGCGGCTGCACGGATACTAACTAAAACTAGAAAATTTGATCACATCACACCAGTTTTGTCCGCCCTACACTGGCTTCCTATTCAAGCCCGATCTGACTTTAAAGTGCTACTCCTCACCTACAACATTTTAAATGGGCTTGCACCGCTCTATCTATCCGATCTCATCTCCCGATACTCGCCCGCTCGTGCTCTGCGCTCACAAAATGTTGGGCTTCTATAGATTCCTAGGGTTAAAAAGAAATCCGCCGGCCACAGAGCCTTTGTCTACCGCGCTCCCTACCTGTGGAACAAATTACCTGCCGTCGTCAGGGGGGCCTGCTCTGTCGAAGCTTTTAAATCCCTGCTTAAGACCCATCTTTTCTCTCTCTCTCTCTCCTTCAACCTACACTGATCTCACCATGTCGGGGACTGACCCTTAGATTAATCTGTCTAGTAGGATGTCTAATTGCTCCCATGTCTGCTTCTCTGCTGTAATCCAGGCTTTTCTAGCTAGTTTTTTTGTGCACATATGTGCAAATCTCGCGGCTGCTCGCCTGAAACCTATATTATTGCCAGGTCAAAGGTAAACAAGACCATATGTTTCTTCACAAAGCCATCGGGGGGGGGGGGTTCGTTTTCCGCCGCTGCGATCATTACAAAAGCACGTTTTATTATGGGGTTTGGTAAAATAGACATAAAATAGACGTTACCTTTGTCAGCAGGTACTCCACTCGCGCTCCAAGTGTCTTGGATCAGAACAGGATCAATACATATAACGTTAGGTGGCCCTCATCCGTTTTGTCTTCTTCTTCAGCATCTCCAATAGTTCGCTCGCCGTTGCATCGGAGTGCTCGGGCCAGACTATACCACGGAGCCGAATGGGTTTCCTCATCGGCCGGTTTGACTATAGTATTTTTATGATTTACCAGAAGTGCTGAGTCCAACATAGTCTGGTGAAAACGCACCTTATCATCCATAATCATCATCCATATCATCCGTTTTGTCTTCTTCTTCATAATATCCAATAGTTCGCTCTAGGCCATTGTCGAACGTTAGTTGGCTGTAGTTTGCTCACTGCTGCTCGCTCCCAAGTGCTCTGGGTGCCATCGCTGCGGCGTGGGGCGGCCCCACACTAAACTGGCCCATGCAGTTCAAAAGGTAGGCGATACTTCCACCTGTCGGGATTCGATCGTCATTGCAATTAGAACGTAGCCAAAGGTCCCAGGCACACTCACAAAGGCCCGTGCGAGTGTTTAGAATAATAATAATAATAAAAAAAGGAAAAAGGAACGAAAAACGAGATAGCTCGTTATTGGCGCTCTAGCGTTAGCCGTCAGAAACGAGATATCTAGTTTTTGGCGCTCAATGAGTTAAAGAAGACGTGTCCGGCCCATGGGGACATTAACGTGTGTTGTCGGGCCTTACAAATACATTTGATTTGATTTGATTTGATATTAAGCTGTTTGAT
Organism: Notolepis coatsorum; assembly: GCF_963971535.1. Lineage (NCBI taxonomy): Eukaryota > Metazoa > Chordata > Actinopteri > Aulopiformes > Paralepididae > Notolepis > Notolepis coatsorum. Next base: position 228,842 of record NW_028173547.1, read on the forward strand.
TGGGGACACCTTCAGTAGACCCTGTTTAAAAATGAATGCCTGCACTGAGCGACAGTGGCTCAGGAGGTAGAGTGGTCGTCTGGTAATTGGAAGGTTAGTTTGTTCTTCATTTCAGATATTGATCAAAGAAGTGTGTTTTTAGTCGACGATAGAAAATTGGGCGGGTTTCGGCCGTCCTGACTGTGGTGGGAAGTCCGTTCCACTGTGGAGCCAGGACCCAGAATAGCCTGCTTCTCTTTGAGGACCACCAGGAGCTCATATTCATTCCCTGGGCAGATTAGGACAAATTGATGGCCTAATGTCTTCAATATAATGTTTCAACATTGTATTGCACCACAATACAATACAATACAATACAATAAAATGCAATACAATACAATAAAATGCAATACAGTACGGTACAGTACATAAATACATTACAGAAGAAACAGAAAAATATATAAACAATGTGATTATGTAAAGGCAGTACCAGAGATGAGGTAGTTTGATTACTTGTGAGTGCATGTTTGGTTTGCTTTAAGCCAGTGGTGCCCAACCAGTCGATCGCGATCGACAGGTAGATCACGGGCTGATTTCAAGTAGATCTTGATTAATAAAATGTGATTATTAAATTTTTTTATTTTTTTTTTGTGCTAAATCAACTCTTCCTCTCCTTGTTAACTACAACAAGCAATGCTGTTTGTTATTTAAGATGAGGTCGGACTCGGCACTGACAGATTTGTGTTCATTATGCTGCTTTTATAAAGCCTCAAACGACGGCTTACAATATACAATTTTGGCTGGTAGCTCTCGGGCTAGGTGGTAAATAAAAAAGTAGATCTTGGTTCTAAAAAGGTTGGCCACCCCTGCTTTAAGCCATAGCTTGAGTTCATGTTTAAAGGTTAGGTAATTCGTGCTCTCTCTTAATTCAATAGGTATTCCAGTAGTGGATGGCTCTGACTGACTGACTGACTGACTGTTTGCCCAAACTTGCTATGTCAACGCAGTCTCTTCTGGCAGCTTCCTTCTGCATTATGACCTGGCTCAGTGGGGGGGGGGGGGGGGGGGGGGAGCACGCCCCATGTAAAAACTAAAAACCTTAAAGACGGGCCAAGCATCTACAAATTTTTTTAAATGATCTAAATTAATTAATTATTATTATTATAATAAATGTTATTTATATAGCACCTTTCATACAAGAATTGCAGCTCAAAGTGCTTCACAGCAGTACAAAAATACATAAAAGCGTAAAATGAGCACAAAATTGGCAGATCAAGAGCATTGCAAAAAGTGCAGACATAAAATAAGGCATAAAATAAGCATAACATGAGCATAAAACAGACGGCAGAAAAATAGACAAAGTCAAGATAAGCAATAGAACATTAAATTAAATGATCAATTAATTAAATCACATACTTTTTCATATTAGGCTCTAACCTCTTAATGGGCCTCTTTGTTTTTTGATTGTCACTGATACACATAAAATAGACATATTTTGGACAGTTCTATTTTATGTTTACTACCCGTCTTAGCCATTTTCTTCCCTGCTCTCTTCCTCTTTCTGCTTCTATTTTCCACGCTTTGAAACACGTTACGGGGGAACAGATCATAATGTGCGTGAAGAGGTTGGCTGTGGCACCAGGTAAAGGTGTAGTCCGTGTAAAGGCTCTCGTTGGATTCAAAGCTGCATTATGTGTTTTATTTTTAAGATGCACTTGAAACTCTTTCCCGTAACTGAATTAACAAACTGAGGAGATCAACGGAACACGGTTTGAAACTGAAAAATCTGCCTGAAAAGTTACTATTTTGTTTTACAGTGGCAGGCAGGGCCTGCAATTTGCAAATATTTAAATAAAACATGTATTCAAAGAAGCATCTTGGCTCCATCTTGGTTTCACGATGACATAAGGCATGTATAATAAATATGTTTTATAAACTAATAGCAGGCTCTGTAAAAGTAAACAACCCCCCCCCCCCCCCAAACGGTAAAGCTCACATTAAGATTATTATTTCAGGGGGTCGAGGATGAGAAATGTATCTCTTCCCCAAGATGGCCGTCGATAACGTCGATGTGTAACTCACCTCTGTTGTCTTTAAACCTCCTCCGTCACGTATGATCCATTTGTATCAATAAAGTTGAAGATTCACATCATGAACAGCAACTTATTTCCTCAGGTTTCCAGCTATACTCTTCATCTACTTCCACTTATACTCTGGGAAAGAAATGGTTTGCTTTGTTTGTTTTCCGGAAGATTATATTTCTTTGTGTAAAAATATGATCACTGTAATGTCCGTCAATGAAGCTTCCCTTTGTCTCCCAGGTGCACTTTGAACTTTGGACATTAAGGAAACGGCTCGTAAAGGCACATGAGACGATGACTATTTGACCGTGAGGCAGCACAGATAAGAAGCTAACTGTGCGACGCGTATGGGTGTGGGTGTGTGTGTGTGTGTGTGTGGGTGTGTGTGTGTGTGCGCACCTCCATGTGCGCATGTGTGTGCGTGTTTCCACTAGACAATAAACCAGGTAAACATGACAAGGTGAGCCATGACAAGGTGCACGCACACACACACACACACCCCCACACCCACACACACACACACACACACACACACACCCCCACACCCACACACACACACACACACACACACACACACACACTCACACACCACAGTTAGCTTCTTATCTGTGCTGTTTCATGGTCAAATAATCAACCTGTCCGTTGACACCTCAGTGGCCATGAAATGTTTTGAGAGGCTGGTCAAGGATCACATTTGTGCCTCCCTCCCCAGTGATATGGACCCCATGCAATTTGCATACAGGACAAACAGGTCCACTGACGACGCGGTCTCCCAGGTACTGCACAGCACCCTCTCTCACCTTGACCGCCAGAAGGGGGGCTATGTGAGACTGTTGTTCATTGACTACAGCTCAGCGTTCAACACCATAGTCCCCGCCAGACTGGTGGACAAGCTGATCGAGCTGGGTCTGAGCTCCGCCCTGAGCGCCTGGATACTGGACTTTCTGAGTGAAAGGCCCCAGGCGGTCAGGGTGGGGGGTCAGACCTCCAACACCATCACCCTGAGCATCGGGTCCCCCCAGGGCTGTGTTCTGAGCCCCCTGCTGTACTCACTCTACACACACGACTGTGTGGCCAAGTTCAGCTCCAACTCCATAGTGAAGTTTGCGGACGACACGGTGGTGGTGGGGCTGATCTCGGACAACGACGAGAAGGCCTACCGGGAGGAGGTTGAGGTACTGGAACGCTGGTGCCAGGACAACAGCCTGCTCCTGAACATTGGTAAAACCAAGGAGCTGATCGTGGATTATAGGAGAGGACAGCAGGAGACACACACACCACTGAGGATAAACGGGGCTACCGTGGACAGGGTGAGCAGCTTTAAGTACCTGGGGGTCCACATCTCAGAGGATCTGACAATGACATGGACAACACACATAGACTCAGTAGTAAAGAAGGCGAAGCAGCGCCTCTACCACCTGAGCCAGTTAAGGAAGTTCAGAGTATCGGGGAAGATACTCCAGTCCTTCTACTCCGGAGCTGTAGAGAGCATCTTGACTGGAAACATCACTGCATGGTATGGAAACAGCACGGCACAGGACAAGAAGGCCCTACAGAGAGTGGTGCGCTCAGCCGAGCGTACCACGGGTATTGCACTACCTCCCCTGCAGGTTCTATACAACAAGAGGTGCAAATCCAGAGCCTGCAGAATAATGAAAGACCCTCACCACCCCAACAACAGCCTGTTCATGCTGCTGAGGTCAGGCAGACGCCTGCGAACACCAGCTACTAGGACAGAGAGACTTCGGCTCAGCTTCTTCCCCCAGGCCATCAGAGCCTTGAACACTGAACTCTCCACACACAAGCACACATGAGCACACACACGACACACACACTGTACACGCTCACACACTAGCAGCCACTTTAACATGAGCAAACACACACTCATGCTGCACACGCTCACACTTATGGTCACTTTATAAAAGGAAAGGTCACTTTAAGAATAGTATAGTATAACTTGAGATTGTATAATATAGCATGTACATAAAGATCCAGTGCCTCATTCGTAGCTAACAGTGTATTGCACTACCACAGGACCTAGCATGTCCTACCATGCTCTGTAAATAACTCATGTACATATACCGATATGCCCTACTCTGTTTACTTGTTTTATTGCACAATGTCGTTCTATTGGATTCTATTATATATTACTATTGTATTATGCACATCGTTGCGGGCAAGACCACCTACATTTCATTGTATACTTGTAGGCCGTGACAAATACAACTCTTGACTTGACTTGACTTGACTTGACAGTGAACCAACGAGTTCCTATCAATACAGCTAGAATATTGGAATTGGAATACTGAACTTTACAAATTACATTACTGATCCTAAAAGGATCAATAACCTCATTACAGAATAAATTGGGAGCCTCTAGGTGGCAGTATACACGTGAGAACAGTAAATGTTGTGGTGTAGAAGAAGATCGTCTGACTGAGTCTCTGTGGCGTGATTACCAAACCTAGCCACATTTCTCGGAGACGCTCTCTGATTGGCACTGACTGACGCTCTCTGATTGGCCACTGACGCGTTTGCCCAATCCGTGACGAGCTGTGTCTTTGCCCATTTCCACGTCAAACAGCCTGCAAACTACCTGGCGTCTATCGCCATGCTCTAAGACAAACTCTAACCTTAACCAACTTCGAAAGAGTGCCTTAGCTTAGCCAGTGTAGAAACAGACGTCGGCCAATCAGAGAGTGTCTCCGAGAAATGCGGCTAGGTTTGGTAATCACGAGTCTCTGTGAGGTGAGGCGCACACTTGCTGCGTTCACTTGGTCCTCAGGAACTGGGAAGTTAGCTTTTGACCGAATGACTGAAATGACTCAGAACTGAAGCATGTTTTTTTGGGGGGGGGGGGCTTTCTGTATTTTTCTCCCATCCCCAATTTAGTCGTTATGCCAATTCCCTTCCTGGTTGTTGCGCGCATTGTCCCACTGTCGGCCGGGGGAGGGTGTAGACTATCACATGCCTCCTCTGATACATATGGAGTCGCCAGCCGCTTCTTTTCACCTGACAGCGAGGAGTTTCACTGGGGGAACGTAACACGTGCAGAGCAGCGTTTCCCAAACTTAGGGTCGCGACCCAAAATGGGTCGCAGACCCGTTTTTATTGGGTCGCCAATTGGCAGAGTAAAATGCATAACACAGGGCTCATCTCCAGCAGGTAGAGTTCTCCTGCTTGCCTACTTATGTGAATCTGGGTTTTCTACTCTCGCATACCTGAAAAACAAATACAGAAACAGACTAAATGCTCAGCATGACCTCAGAATAGCACTTTCAAAAACCAAGCCCAGAATAGATCTGCTGGTTGAAAACTTCAAATAGCCACATACCTCTCATTAGATTTCATTGTGCCATAGATGAAATATTATACCCCTTCTAGCATGATGTCAGGTCAGTAGAATTTTTAATAAGTCAGTACAAATGTATCAGAATGTTGCTCAATGTTGGGGTTTAAGGTTGAGGGACGGAGGGGGGGGGGGGGGGGGGTAAGAAATGGAGAGTTGAAAAAGGGGTGATAAATAGAAAGGAGAGTAGAACATGTTTGTTCATTTAAAAGTGTTACAAAATTGTATATGTACATATTTTATGAGGTGGTGAGAAACGTAACATTACACTCAGCAAATTTGATTATTGCTGTGATGTACTTTTATAATGAAATAAATACATTTTATATACATTTTAAATGCACGGTTTGTTGTGTTCTTTATCAGTAGTTTATAAATGTATGTTATGGCAATCCATGATTTTTGTAAGTTTGGGTCCCGGGGAAACACCAAATTTATCTTTTGGGACTCGAGCTGAAAATGTTTGGGAACCCCCTGGTACGGAGGTTCACGCTATTTCCCCCAGATCCCCTCCCTGCTGACCAGGCGCCCCGACCGACCAGTAGGAGTCGCCGTTTTTACAACGACCAGGACACACATACCCCACCGGCTTCCCACCCGCTCGCTAACACTGCCTTAGTATGGACGACTGACCAAGCCGGAGGCACCGCTGACAGCTGGATTCGATCCCAGAGTCTCTGCGGTGGCAGGCGAGTGCTTAGTCCACTGCGCTACCCAGCCGCACCCTCAGAAGCAGGTTTAACAGAAGAATTATGGTGAGATTAAAGACACAAACATCATTATACATGACTTGAAATAATGTCAGTCATGATTGTAAACGATTATAATGTTATTCAAATGTAGATTGGCATAAATTGTCCGTTTTACCCTCAAATTCGGTAGGAGGCCAAGTAATCCTAAAGAAATCACACCTTACTAATTACTGTTAATTGGTCATCTGTGACGGAATACATTTCCCAATATTGCCTACAGGTTGACAAGTAAATGATACAGTAAATAAATCTGCCTACATTCTTTAGACAGACGCTTTATCTTTATCTTTATTACGGATCCCCATTAGTCATCACCGCAGCAACAAATAGTCTTCCTGGGGTCCACACACAACAAAAACAGTACATACATAACATTATAGTAGCATACATTTAAAAATATATTCCAATATTCCTACATATAAAAATAATTCCAAATAGCATTACAGTACACAAACAGAGTCAGATCACAGAAAATACAATAAAAGGGATTAAACTCTCAGACAGTCATATCTTTACAGTGTAAACTACGCTTAGTCCGCTGCGCTACCCGGCCGCCCGATTCTAAATGTTACAGTGTGGGTGTGTTATGTGTACTTTCTTACAGTATAACCTGGAGTGACGTTCAGGTGATACATGGGGACATTCTGCCCTCTAGTGATAAATGTGCAGAACACATCTGGAGTAATGCCAGACCGAATCCCCCACGTCATTAGTTTAACTATTTATTATAATGCAGAATAAATGTCGATGGTAATAGTTATTCTTGGTGGTGTGGTTCTACTCTTAGGGGTGCTCCCTGCTGCAAGAGATTAAAGCATAACGTTTAATGTTGCTCCATGTGAGTAGACCTTTAGGCTGTGGTGGGACATCTTACATCCAAATGAAAACCTATAGCGAGCTGAAAGGTCCCACTCTATCCTTCCTCATCATAACTATATTATAATAATTAATAATAGTTATGATGAGGAAGGATAGAGTGGGACCTTTCAGCTCGCTATAAGTTTTCTCTAAATCACTTGAACTATCTATCTAACCAACTTTCTGATTATCTCTTACAGAATGACCTCCTGACCTCGACCCTAATCAGTCAGGCTTCAGGACTGGTCACTCCACAGAGACGGCCCTCATAGCGGTCACAGAGTCTCTGTCTCACCATGCTATTTTATTTTATTAGCTCTTATCTAATTCATTACTTCATTACCGCTATTGTTATTTATTGTCGTTTTATTTCTATTTCAATTATTGTGTTGCATTTATTAGATTTTTATATGACTTCTTCGTTTGTTTGAAATACAACCTGCGGGCATTTTCTTAACATGTAAAATCCTGTTTTTATTTTGATTTGGGTTTCTTTGTTACTTAACTGTATTGAAAGGTCCTTTATAAATAGAGTAACATTTACTTTAGAGGGCATACTAATCATGATTAATTAAGCACCTATTGAGGAATTTGATGTTAAACTATTGATTATCGTTACTCAAGTCTCAGACCTGATGACCTGAAATCCTTCCAGAATGGCTTCTACTTCCCTTCCTAATGACACATTCAGTAAAGACCTATCAATCAGTTTACCTCTAAATATTGAAAATGTTGTGCCAAAGTGCTGTATTGTTTTAAATCAAGAAGTTTATTCCATTCAATCACATAATACAATCTTTTCTATAGCAATTGTGTCCTGCATGTTTTTCCATCTAAGTGGAACTACAAGATTAGTACCTACAACTGCACAATGACGAGAATAAAATGAATACAAATGTATATTTACTGTTTAATGTCTATTCACTATGAACAGAATATGAAAAATTAAGAGATATATCTTCAATGCATGAACATGTTACTTTTATTTATTTATTTTTAGAGGATTGTGCTTCAATATATTCCACTCAGCAGCACTATTAATCTAGATCCAGCTCTTAAAAATCACACCTCTACTAAAAGTTCACACGTCGTTTAACAGGTTAATTTGCCAGGTTAATGGTGCGTGAGAACTGCAGGAGTAGAGGTGCGATTTCTTAGAGCTGGATCTGTATGCAGACATCATTGTAAAAACATCACATGTAAACATAACGCTGCCTTCATGGCACAATCTTGACATGAAAACTTGAAAATCCTCCCCCTCGTATGTATATATATTTTCTGTTAGTGTAGCCGGTGTGATCTCGCTCTGCATTGTGTTTCGATTCGACCCCTGTTAAGGGATCGCCCTGAGTGGGATGTTCAAGTATGCCTATATAGGAAGCAATATATGGTGAAAATAATCAATGGAAACATACCATAATACATGGAGATATCGGCTGAGTGGAGTTTAGTATTACAATCTTACCTTCTTGGCGTCCCACTGGTTGAGTACTCTCTGTGTGCATGTGTGCAGGCTGAGACATCTGGTCCTGCAGTTAGTACCTCAGCAGCTTCAGGCTGTCTGAGTCTGTAAACTCCACAAACTCCTCGTCGAGCTCACATCTCTTTGCACTGAAAACAAGAACATATTTTGTAGGTAAAAACAAAGAAGTTCCAGGCACTCTTCATATATATATACAGTATATACTGTTTAATCAGCTGGCAGGAGCACTCATTCAAGGATACTACGACTATGCTTGCACCTCATGGTACCAAAGCACCTCAAAGGCGCTAAAAACAAGATTACAAACATCACAAAACAAACTGGTCAGACTACTGCTTGACCTTACTCCTAGAAACCACCTCACCCCTGCCCACTTTGGCAACCTAGGATGGCTTAGAGTAGACGACAGAGTACAGCAACTTGCAATGGGCCTGGTCTACAAGATACACTACACGACCAAGGTACCCATGTACATGTCAAAATACTTCCCAAAGGTCAGTGAATACCACGATCACAACACCAGAGGGAGCTCCACAAATCATGTTAAACCCAGATTCGGCTCAAACAAGGGACTAAACACGTTTTGCAATTATGCCACATCAATGTGGAACGCCCTACCCACAGCTGTAAAGGAATGTGAATCACTACCCACTTTCAAAAACACTCTCAAAGAACACCTACGGGAGACTGCAATTCGAAACTGGCCCCTGTAAATGTCCTAACCCAACCCCCTCCAATGTACAGTAAATGACCAAGTATGGCTTTGTCAATATTCCAATGTACAGTTTTGCTTGTACAGTTGTACAGTGTCCACCACCCACCCAGCCCTCCTATCCAACCCCTCCCCCCTCACCCCACCCAACCACCTCCAATGTACAGTCCCCCCCCCCCCCCCCCCCCCCCCCCCCACTCAACCCCACCCCACCTACCCAACCACCTCCAATGTACAGTTTCTACGTCAAATGTATATACTCTCTTTTCTGGACTCTTTTTGTATCACAAACAGTACTGTATTTGCAAATCTGGTATGTCATAAATGTATAGATGTAGCAGTACTGTCTATCTGTATGTCATGTATGTCATATATGTTATGATGAATTGAAAATGGGGGACCCTGATGTAAACAAGACGAAAGTCTTTCTCTGGTCTGCATCCCCTTAACAATTGTATGTATTGAGCTGTACTGTACTGTACCCATTCTGCAATCTGTTAATAAAGTTTTCAATCAATCAATCAATCAATCAATCAATCAATCAATCAATCAATCAATCAAAACACTGGAGGCACACTACAAGCCCTCCTTCTTATTCTAGTTTATATTTTGTAGGTCGTCTGCTCATGGTGTGTAGGCTACTAATATATGGGATTAGTTATGAGTGTGTGGGGGGGGGGGGGGGGGGGCATAAGGGAGAGAGATGGGGGTACAGGCAAGAGGTGAGAAATTGTAGTTTTTACCTTTAGTCAAAGTGGGTGTATAGCCCCACCAAAATGTCCTCCACTGGAAGTTTGGCTGCTTTGATTCCACAACCAGTGGCAAGCTGGACAAGGTGGCAAATGCAGCCCAGGTCCTGGACATTAGGCTGGCTTCCCCTTACTCTGCTAATAACAGAATTGTACCGGCCTTTCATGACACTTGCGTTGTCGGAGTCAGGGGCGGAGCTATAGGCGCGGCAGGGGAGGCAGCGGCCTTAGGGCCCGCCCACCGTCTGGCGGGAGGGGGGGCCCGGGCCCCGGCCCCCCCTCCGGCCCCGGGCCCAGGCCCGGGACTGAATGGAGTTGCCGTTCGCGTGTGGGACTGGATCGAACACAACTGGTGGTAACGGCAACTGGGACTGGTGCGTTTGTTTTGATTCTAGGCTCCTCCCGTTTTGCCAGTACTGTGGTACGAGTACGACTGATAGCGTGTGGTTTAGGAACAGGGCGTTTTGCACAAATCCAGCGCTCCCTTTCCTTGGCTGTGACGTAGCCACGTAAATCTCACAAGCAGCGCGGAGGTGATATTTTTCTCTGATGTCGCGTTCACGTTACGTGGGAAGAATCGGAAGAATCAGCTTCCGACTGGGAAAAACCATTCACGTCAGCCTCCTAGTTGTAATTCCTACTAGGACATATGGGATTTTTTATAGACCCCGATATCTCCCACTTCGCGTCACGAATTGCGGAAGTATGGATGTGGGCGTTTTGATCGAGTCAATGCGTGAAGGCTTCCTAGTTGTAGCAACGAGATGTCCTCTGGTTCTTCCGCTTCTTCCCACGTAACGTGAACGCGACATCAGAGAAACACAACATAATAAGTCACCTGAAACATGAATGAATGAAAACTTTATTAACAGATTGCAGAATGGGTACAGTACAGTACAGCTCAATACATACAATTGTTAAGGGGATGCAGACCAGAGAAAGACTTTCGTCTTGTTTACATCAGGGTCCCCCACATCACCACCGTGGTGTATTAAAATCCGACGACGCCGAGCAGCTAAAGGGGACATTTACCAGCACAAAGTGTGGATATATTATGATTTAACAAGTCTTATCTGTCCAGGACGATGACAACATTATTGCAGGTAAGCTACCTAGTACTACTAACGTTATCACGCTAGCTTGGATGCTAACTAACGTAATGTGAATGAATGAATGAAAACTTTATTTAACAGATTGCAGAATGGGTACAATACAGTACGGCTCGTTAAGGGGATGCAGACCAGAGAAAGACGTTTGTCTTGTTTACATCAGGGTCCCCCATTTTCAATTCATAGTGATCATAGAAAACATATACGTTACCACCTAGCCACAATCTATGGTATTTCTAGGTTACCACATGGGTGGCGCACGTGAACACTTTGTGAATTATGTGAGGGTGTATCATGATGATGGTAATTTGGCACTTAACGAACGTTACCTATCTCTTTGCCGTTTTGCATAGTGCACTGCATAGTACCAGAGATGACAAAAGTTATGTGGTAACATAGGTCGCATCGCTGCCAGTAGTCGGCATATTACCCAATTCTGACTCTGGTATTAGTCAACTAACGTACTGTTAGCCAGCTACTGTAATAACGAAACTGAAATATCTAATGATGATAGTCAATCATAAAGACAGAAAACACTCTCATCACAGACAAGCTGGATCTGGCCAAATACCTAAACATGTCATGGTGAATGAATGAAAACTTTATTTAACAGATTGCAGAATGGGTACAATACAGTACAGCTCAATACATACAATTGTTAAGGGGATGCAGACCAGAGAAAGACGTTTGTCTTGTTTACATCAGGGTCCCCCATTTTCAATTCATTATAACATAATGACATACATGACATACAGATAGACAGTAGTGCTACATCTATACATGACATACCAGATTTGCAAATACAGTACTGTTTGTGATACGAAAAGAGTCCAGAAAAGAGAGTATATACATTTGACGTATTATTATTGTATTGTGATATGTTTTGTTTCATGTTGGGGGGGGGGCCCGAGCTGTCAATCTCGCCTCGGGGCCCGTGGGGCATTCCAACCGCCACTGGTCGGAGTTGAAGGCAATGAGGTTCTCCCATGGAATTCCTCTTTTGCTATTGGAAAAAAAAAGAAGATATGCCCATAAAATAACCTCTGACAGAAGTTGCTATAAACCTGAATTAAATGCTCTAATATTAGCTGTTGAAATTAAATGCAAACTAGGTAGACAGTGAAATTATCTTACCTCAATGCTTGGGATAACTTCTCATATAAGTCCTCAGCATTACCCACATTGCATCTGGGCATGTCTAGGAACTTCATCATCACCTCCAGATTGGACTCATCGTAGAATCTTGCAAGAACGACGAATTCTGTCGTTTTTTCTGTTGTTCGATTCGTCGCACAACAATGAAAAAGGCTGAGCTTTACATCAGCTTGTAACGTCGTCATCGAACTCCACAGCTATGGTACCTGTTGAGCAAAAGAGTCCAGTGATTAGATTTGATTGTCCTTTATATTTGCAAAACAGTCTATCTATAGATCCTTTTCACAGCAGCCATTTAACAGAAAACAGGATAAACCTAGGCTAGTATATTGTCTATTCATTAGTAACGTTAGCTGCTAGCTAGTCTGTGGCTAGCATTAACAAAGCCACCAAATGGGGGACCCTGATGTAAACAAGACAAACGTCTTTCTCTGGTCTGCATCCCCTTAACAATTGTGTGTATTGAGCCGTACTGTATTGTACACATTCTGCAATCTGTTAATAAAATGATCTGTTAAATCTGATAAATAAAGTTTTCATTCATTCATTCATCCATTCATTCATTCATTCATTCATCTTACCTTTGATGAGCTGGGTGGCTTTCGTTTTCCCAGCCGAGTACCTCTGAGCAATGGAAGAGTCAAGGAACATGTCTGCTACGCTCCGGTTGAAATCGTCACAAAAACTGAAGGCCACGTTGGCTTTTGCACAAAGCATAGACATTTTAACTTCAGCTTTGGTGACTTGATCAGCCTCTGATGTGTTTCTCGTCACGAACGTAGTCATAACACGGCTATGTTTCAGAGCCTCTTGGCCTCGCTTATGTTTCGCCGATTTGTCATGCTGACTGACGTCGCTTTTTCCTCAGTGTGCGACATTGAAATCAGCGTGGCATACTTTACAAAAAGCATAGAGTTTTGAAACGTTGCTTTTCGTGAGGTACGGGAACGTCTCCTCCTATTTGGCGAGATATTTGCAGCTCTTCTTGGCTTTCTTTGCTGGTGGAACCGCACAATCCAAGTCCATCGTAGAATGTAATACATTTCGTGCTAAAAACCTCCTTTATCCGGTCGCTCTTCTTCTTCTTCCGCGGGGCGCAACCTTCTTCCGGTCTGACTACCTGTGCTAACGTTCTAATCTACACTGCTGCCACCTGTCGTCACGGAGGGGAATTGCAGCCATTTTGTAAAAATGAAAAAAAATACGGGAAAATATTTTAGCGGGAGAACGGCGGGAAAGAAGGGTGAAATACGGGAGAATCCCGGGAAAAACGGGAGGGTTGACAGGTATGAATCTTGATGTAACTAAGATTCTCTGAAAATAAAAGATCCTTTTCATGCATGGATTACTAGATTTCAACTACAATACATTCTCTTTCCTGGTTGTGAACCAAGGTGAAAATAGTGGAGCTAAAGTCTGGTTCAACAAAGGAAATAAATGATGAAAGAACAACAGACTGGCCCCTGGTAGGGCAGGGTTGATTGAGTAGGACACCATGACTCAACGAGGCCTTCTGATAGCAGGTGGTCATAAGATTTGAAATGTGTGTTTTAATATACGCCTTGCACTGAATGTTTGTAGTTCTTTGTCTTCCAACATGGCTGCCTGTAACATAGCAACAATTGTTTTGAACATGGCAATGGAAGGGACAACGGTTGCTATGTGCAAAACAATGGTTGCTATGTGTTGATATTTGAGAAATATATAACAGGAAAGCCATGTGGAACAATAATATGCTTTTCCAATGTTTCACATCTCAACCTTGGTGCTCAACCAAAAATAAAGGGTACCTTTTCAATAAGTCACTGGAGCGCCACCTTGTTCCAAGGAGCTTCAAGGAATCTACTGTACTATCAGTCCTGTTCCAAATCACCTGTGACTTGTCTTAACCTGTTCCACACAATGTGAAAATCCGCATAAAATATATACCTACAGTAGGTAAATGGGATATTGCTCCACTTCTACAAGGGCTGTTTGCATATTCTTGGTATCTAGGTACATCTATGGACCTCAGGGAATGTATTCACAGTGTCAGAAATATTGTGTCTATTACTAGGCTTGCTTAGATTGTGATGAAACAAAAGGAGAATATGAATTATGATTTTTCTTTGCATCTTTGACAGTGAATAACACCATGATAATAATGACCAAACTTGAGATCATGTGTACAAAAAATCTAAGGAAATTAATAAAGGGAAGATGACAAAACCAAAGGTTCTGTAGATACAGTACTGAATTCTCCCATCCGGACCAATGCAATTTGAAATATTATTATAGAATATAGAATAGATGCTTATACATTACCTTATTATAGCCAATTTGCACATTTATATATATATACATATATTATCTTTCAAATGCCCGAGTTCAATTTGGATTTAGTATCACCAGGCGTGCATAAGAACAGATAATGATATCTACTGTAATCTAGTGTACTTTTTTATTTTCCCCACAGTGCAACCGTTTTGAAACTAATTTCAGATCTAATTGTTCCTACATGCTAACAATAGGGAGGAGAAACTAACTGCGTTTCAATATTTGTCAAAAACGTTACCTTTTGTGGCTTATTAGCGCGAATCATAACAATTATTGATATGATTCATTCAGAACGCTGAACTTTGAACCACTACAGTATGTGACAGGAAGTGTAGTTCGGAAAAATTAATTCTCTGTCTCCATTTTCTATGGTGTGGTGATTGCCAGGGGTGCAGTCGTAATTTCAGAAGTGCCTGTACTCTGTTTAAATGACATCGCGTGCGCGTGTATGCACACGCGCGCATGCGCATACATGTTCCCTCGCGTGCGCACAGAACAGATGCTTATTATGTATGTTGGAGCCGAAATACTTGATTGGACTTATTGCTATTTATGTTATGGTTGATGGCTATACCTATAGATGAAAATTTGTTAAATGTATGGAATATTGAAAGAAATTACTTGGTTTATATAAGTTATGCAAATCACAATAATATGCTATGGATAAGATATGAGTTATGATTGCTGAGTGTTTAGGTAGGTCTGGCTCCCTCTTTGGGTCAGCCCTGCTATTACAGGGCCTGGCAGGATCCTTATTAGGGGAACTGCTCGCACCTGGGAATAGCCAAAATTAATAGGATATACCTGGTTGGAGACTGGGGAGCGGACACAGTATTTCTACCGCAAATACCGCAAATATAGACTCAAATCATGTTTAATTTAATTGTTTTATAAGGCAAGTGGGCCAAACTCTTTCTTTAATGATTTGTGAATAAATTCCCTTTGTTAATTGGAAACAACAGACTTTTGGTTTTTGGATTACGCGTCGTCAACCCCGCTCAGAGTGGCTGTTTGTTCAAGCCACTACAATGCATAAATAGTAGGAAACATGTTTGTATGGGAAATTACTAGTTTGTTTAGTTTTTGTAAATATTGCCTTGAAATAGAGACGCTGAAAAAGGTAGCAGGATGTAGCCTTCAATATATAAAGAAATTATATTTATAACAGATATGGTTGAAAAACAAACAATGTTTTAAATGTAATTGTAGATACAATATTGTAGTTACAATTTCTCAAATTGAATTAACTTAAACTAGAAAAGTAAATACAAACTAAATTAACAATGTAACTTACAGTTTACAGTTTCCTTCTGAAGCACAACGAAATGTCTCATCCTACCAGTCGGGACCATTTGGTTCCACAGCTCAAGCAAACCCCCACCAGTTGGTACAGGGCTTGTATTTTGGGTTTTGCACTTCTCGTCCTTTGTTATGCTATTGCTATGCTATTGTTATGCAAAGACTATAGGTGATAGGTGAGTACCGGTACTTGGCGCGACGAGTCGAGTGAAAGTTGTGAACGCATTTTTTGTGTGCACGCGCGTGCACATCCGTGCGCGTACTTCTGCTCAGAAAAGTGCTGGGACGGCGTGGTACCGCGTGGCATGACCACTGCACCACCATATCCCGCTCACCTGTCTCGGGCGCGTCCGGCACAGGTGCGCTTCATCTGCGCTAATGCGCTCTGCTCTGGCGGGAGTTTCTCCGGAACTCCTAATATGGGCATATGCACCAGTACCTTAGCCGACACATAGCGGCCGTCTATTGCCGCGCCAGCTGGTCTGCCACAACACAGAGGGGGACACTTAGCCCCTCCCTCCCTATTTTTACAGACATACCAACTATCCATCATTTGTATAATAATGTCTTATCTTTTTAAATTAAATTATCTGTCTTTCATAGAAACGGTTTCACCTTTTTCATATAACTAATAAAACTATAGTTTGAGCGCTAGAGAGAGAGTAGATCTGTAGTGAATATTATGTATTTCTAATCATGTAGGGTTAGGGCCGATTATTGGCATTAAAATGTGATATCGAAAAAAAAGAAAAAAAAGATCTTTACATTTATATAACCTTTATTTAGCAAGAACAAATTCTGATTTTATTTATTGTCAAAAGTATGCATAATGTTATGTTAATTCCACAACAAGACATATGTAATGTTAATTACCTGAAATTATTAAGGTTTTTGGGGGGGGGGGGGACCCAGCATATATCGGTATCGGTTGATATCGGCATCGGAAATTAAGAGTTGGACAATATCGGTATAGGTAAAAAAAGCCAATATCGAGCATCCCTAATCCTGTGTAATGCTTTTAAAGTTGCATCATTATCTTTTTTTTTTTTTAATCTATGGACACCCTACCTATGGACATTAGGGAAGCTAGATCTCTAAATATCTTTTAAAAAATAAGCTAAAAACTTAGCTCTTCACCATAGCCTTTACACTCTGCTGCTGATTGTACTGTAGATTGCACTATTTTACTCCGTCCATTCTATTTTACTCTTTTATTACAGGTTCTAAACTGTCAGGTATTGAACGGTGTGGGTATCAAGCAGGAAGAAAGACCGTCAGGTTTTAAAACGGTTTGGGGGACCCAGGCCTAACTCTGCCATGAGAGAGGGACCTGCGCCCTGAGGGGGAGGTTGAAGGGTCAAAGTGCGTATCAAACAGGAAGGAAGACTGTCAGGTTCTAAACTGTGGATATCAAACAGGGAAGGCTTAAGAACAGCTGTTTACAATTGAATGTCTCTAAGACTGTCTGTATGTTCTTCTCCAAGGGCCACAGAGAAGTTGCAGAGCAGGATATCTTCATCTCCGGTCAGAAATTACAGGTAGTATCAGAATATAAGTATTTAGGATTACACATAGACCCAAACCTTAGCTTCAAAAATCACATAAAAAAAGTCTGCAATAAGGTAAAGTTCAGCCTATCAAACTTCAGGTACACAAGAAACTTCCTTTCAACCGAGGCAGCAAAGCTATATCTTCATTCAATGGTTCTTTCCCACATCACATACTGTTTGATAACCTGGTCCAATTCACATTCCACCATTCTGAAACCACTTCAATCACTATACAAACAAGCAATACAAATTCTAGACAAGAAACCATTCAGATACCATCATTGTCACATTCTAAAAAAATATAATCTACTCAGTTGGGAAAACCTGACTCTATATCAAAACGTTTTTAAAATAAAGTGTGGATTGGCTCCTCCTCCTTTGTCCGGTTTCATCAACCTCAAGTCTGCCTCAGCCAGGAACACTAGAGGGGGGACTGTACAATCCCTTTAAAAAAAAGTGTATTTGGCCAGGCCGTCTTTTCATACAGAGCATCCCACCAATGGAACTCAATTACTCAAACAATTAGAGTGTCCACATCATACCATTCATTCAAGTGCAGGGTTAGGGAATGGCTCATTGAAAACCAGCACTGTCAACACTGAGGTGTCTGTGTGGATATGGTGCGTCTGTCTATGTCTGGGTCTCTTAATATGTCATGATGTGCTCTGTCCTTGTGTCCATGACTGTATTGTGACCTGTATCCCTACTATGTCTATGTGCTTTTGTTGTGTTTTTATTCTAATGTTATTTATCTTGATTTTATTCTGTTTTTATTGCTAACCTTTTTTTCACACAGGATTTTAGCCTGTACCTTCTGGCAGGGTGACTGCCAATTGGCTAAAATTGGGTGCATTTACATCTGTAAAATGTTTTATTAATGTACACTGTCCCCCTTGAACAAATAAAGTAAACCTAAACCTAAGATGGTTTTAAACTACTAAACAGTCATTCAGAACTATTTTATTGCACTGCACTATTGCAGTCTATTCTATTCTACTATTTTATTGCACTGCACTATTGCACTATTTTACTCTGTCTATTCTCTCTTAATTTTAGTTTTTATTATTGTCTATTTTAAAACTGCAATAGAATCAAACCATAAAAAAGGTGGCCTATTCATTGGGATGTTAGATCCTAATGTGAAAAACTGTGATTTTACGTCTGCACTTTATGTGCTCATTTTGTGCCCGTCTTTTTTCTGTTGTGAAGCACTTCTTGTATATGAAAGGTCCTATACAAATAGTTTATTATTAGTTGTATCTTTATCTTTTATAGTTGTGCACAATAACAATTGTGACTGAAATACCGGTCTTGCTCCCTGCGGTCAGGTGCTGCTATGCCACGTCTCTCTTTGTGTTAAAGGAACAGGCCGACATGTAAAACAGACTCCCGCTGAGGATGCCAGTCTGTCTGATAAGAAGCATGATGTTGTTTCCCCAGTATACTTCTGGGATGACACTTGCACACTCTTACCACTAATAAGTGTTATCCAAGACCTTTCAAGTCACACAGAATAGATGTCAAATCAAAATCCAGGGAGACAATGAACTTGGTAATCAGGAAAATAGGACAGCTTTAATACTACACTTGGATTTGATTCAATTCGATTTTTATTTGATTTACAAGACACTAACCATACAATGGCATACAACAACAACAAAAATCAACACTAGTATACAGATTCTATTTCACACATACAAAGCATTTAGTTTTCTCCCATGCTTTACAAGTCAAATGTGCCATACAAAAGTACTTTAGTAAGTACTTTACTACTCAGAAAACATCTAATTTCCAGGCTAAGACTAACATGGTCATCTAGGAGACAGAGAGAAGATATCTTTCAGGCTCAGCAGAACATCTCAACACCAGAATATAATATTATACAGTACATGGTCATTTCCTGGGGGCCCTGCCTGATTCAAACATGTCAACATTATGGGAAATGTTACCGTCTTCCGTCTTATCCAGAGTCGGATAAAAAAGATAGCTACCAGTTTCCTCTCGGTGCATTCAATAGAAAGCTATCCGGTTGCAAGCTAGCCTAGCTTAGCGCAAATGAATGGAAACGAATACGGACCAGCAAGCTGTTGGCAATACAATTGTTCTGAATTACAGTTTAAAACTGTCTTACCTTCCCTGTTTGATATCCAGTTTAGAACCCGACAGTCTTCCTTCCTGTTTGATACTATACTCTCTCGCTCATACTATCAAACTATAGTTTTATTAGTTATATAAAATGAAAATGGTGAAACCGCTGAATATCAGATAGTTCAATTCAAAGACAGATAATTTTATAAAAAAAAAGTTAAGACATTATTATGTAAATGATGGATAGTTTTGTGGGTACCGGTAGCGTCTAGTTTTTTACCAAGTTCCGCGTTTGCGTTCTGCGATCTGATTGGCCACTGACGTTTCTGGTCGTGTGACATGTGCGGCCAATCGTGTGACGCCTGTTTCTTTCATCGGTTAAGCTTAGGCGACTCTTTCGAAGTTGGTTAAGGTTAGAGTTTGTCTTAGAGCAGGGCGATAGAACACCAGCCCTGATTCCAAACTCTAACCTTAACCAACTTCGAAAGAGTCGCCAATGATAAACTAGGCGTTAGGTAGTTTGCATGCTGTTCGAGGCGGAAATGGGCAAAGACACAGGCGTCACACGATTGGGCGCACATGTCACATGACCAGAAACGTCAGTGGCCAATCAGATCGCACCAGAAACGTCAGTGGCCAATCAGATCGCAGAACGCGAACGCAGAACTGGGTTGGTAAAAAACTAGACACGTACCGGTATGTTTGTAAAAAAAAAAGTGACAGATGATGGAAGGGGGTGGGGTCAAGGGTCAGGGGGCGAAAGTGACAGGTGATGGAAGGGAGGTGGGGTCAAGGGTCAGGGCGAAAATGACAGGTGATGGAAGTGGGATTTTGTATTCTTCTCACTGGTGTAAGTTTCTCTCCTGTATGAATCTGCTGGTGTGTCTTTAAATTGAATGATCAAATTAAATGTTTTCTTCACCGTCTTTAACACATTGGGTGCCAACGACGAGAAATCTCGTTATTTATTTTATTAGCGATATCCATTCATTTTTCATCCATCCAGCCTCACGTTATCATTGGGACTGGCTCTGAGCTCGAAAATGGCAAATGCCGCCCCCTATCGTCTCCCGGATGGTATTGCACCCATTGGAATGGAGTCAATGGAAATGCATGGGAAAAAAAACTCCGGGCTCCACATTTTACTTCTGAGCCATGTAACCTGAGACTATTGAGGGCACTGGAAGCAGCGTCGATTATGTGTTTTGAGGTATAACGTTGGATCAATAAACACGATCGATATTTGGAATGGCGATCAGGAATTCTATTAATCTTTTTGCAGAACATCTGATCTGAGGTAAGGAATCTATTTTACCAGTTTTGGGGTAATCAGATGTTTTTTCACAGATTTCACAACGTGTGTGTGTGCGTGTATGACGTTGGCGCTGAGCAAGGCACATAGATAATCGATAATTTTCAGCCCGCTTCTCTAGCGTGCATAAGTACACATATACTATCGATAATCTAGCGTTTATTTGAAAACGATTCATAAATAGGCCGAAAAATTACAACGTGTTTTGTGTATTCCACCAAAGGGCTATTTTCGCGGATTTTTCTGGAATCACTAGAAATCTTCAAAACTATATGTACTGATGAAAAAACAATCCGTTTTCGTACATGTTGACTGCAAGCAAGTCATTGATAAGCGACGGTTGTATTAGACACATAGCCATAATTTAATAGTTCGCAAATATCCCCGTCCTCTCATTGACTAAAGCGTTGGCACTCAAGCGATAAATCGCGCACCCCCTGCTGGCAACCAATGTGTTAACCCTCCTGCCGTGAACTCGGCGTCGACACTGTTGCCAGGCAGATCCCTCCCATTCAGGCAGTTTAGCGCGGATGCAGAACATTTTTACACGGGCTCTTCCCTCTTCCCTATATGGTAAACCGACGGTAATATCACTCCGCAAGTCGTCACAGGGAGTATATAAGACCCCTCGGAATCTTTTGCGCGTCTTTTGACTAAAGCCCCAGAGCGTGCGGTAATGGAATTATTTTCTTCCCGGGATTTATGAGCCCTGCACGCAGTTCGAAACGACCGTGTAAGTACTCTTGCCATATCATAGCATTCGTTAAAGTTTCTGACAGTCTATAGTGCTTGTGAGATGTTTTTCCAGAGATTTTCCACTCAAAAAGCTTGTCTCTAAAAGTACCGATGCAAGTCTGAAAACCCCCCAGGAAGCATGCTTTGTGTCTCGGCCCTCGCTCTGCTGCTAGATGAGCAGCTAATACAGTAGCTCTGCCGCTTAGCTGAGGGCCTGTTCGCGCTCGCCCACGACGCGGCGGCGAGCCCCGTGCACGCTCGTGCCCGACGGACAGGGTATTTATTTAGTGAATGCAATGTTTTGAAATAGCCACATTGCTGGGCCCCGTAACTGAGTTAGCCGGATAATTTCCAGTATAGCCTGACTTAAGCCGGACCTTTCTGTTCCCCGACGCTCGATTGTCCAAATCACCATGACAACAGATCAAAAAGTTTGAGCCTGGTCGAGAGCAGGCTTAAGTTCAGTTAGCTGGATGAACCATGGCCACGCCCCCGCAAAGGAATGACAGCTCGCTTCCTGAAATGATTCTCACAGTCTAGGATCTGCATTATACCATTCTGAATTACGTTTTTGTGCTTCATTCTTCCAGAGGGGGCTTTTGAAATGTAAAATAGACCCAAAATGCTGATACTAAATTCACGTTGTCCTAAATAATGCACGTTATATATACCGTGGCGCTCGTTAGGTGCGATGTACACATTATGTGGTTATTTTAACAACGCGCAGCATTGCAAATGTGAATCCGGCGGGGATATTCTTTCCCCATCTCTCTGTGTGTCCCTCTCTCTCTGTGTTTCTCTATCTATCTATCTATCTATCTATCTATCTATCTATCTATCTATCTATCTATCTATCTATCTATCTATCTATCTATCTATCTATCTATCTATCTATCTATCTATCTATCTATCTATCTATCTATCTATCTATCTATCTATCTATCTATCTATCTATCTATCTATCTATCTATCTATCTATCTATCTATCTATTATGAATTGAAAATGGGGGACCCTGATGTAAACTAGACGAAAGTATTTCTCTGGTCATTCATTCATCTATATCTATGTATCTCATTCTCTCTCTCTTCTCTCTCGCTCTCATAGAATATAATATAATAGAAGTACTTTATTAATCCAGAGGGAAATTCAGCGCCACACAGATCGCACAGACACAATAAACATTTAGGTATAGTCAAAAATAAGAAAAGATGTACATTCTAAAATATACAGTCCAAATATATATACGGGTTCCATTAAATGTCACAGATGATGACTTGCAGAATGGGTACAATACAGTACGGCTCAATATACACACAATTGTTAAGGGGATGCAGACCAGAGAAAGACGTTTGTCTTGTTTACATCAGGCTGAGGGTCCCCCATTTTCAATTCATAGTGACATTTATGACATACACAACATACATGACATCATGACATAGGGACATAGTACATGACATACAGGTATATAGTACTGTTACATTTGTAATGTAACATCAGAGGCCCCAGTGAAGTGTAACATAAACACAGAAAATGCTGCACGTCAGTTTGGCAGTGTTTATAAGACTTGATTGATTGATTGATTGATTGAACATTGTATTAACAGATTGCAGAATGGGTACAATACACAGTACCCATTCTGCAATCTGTTAATCAACTTTTCAATCAATCACACAGCTCAATAAAGGGAAAGACTTTCGTCTTGTTTACATCAGGGTCCCCCCATTTTCAATTCATCATAACATAATATTCATAACCAGTTGCATGTATTAAATTAAAAGATGTGTTTTACATATAGTTTTATTAAAATTAGTGGCAACTATTTTGGTGTATCATCAATGTGAACATACTGAGAATGTCAAATAAATGTGTGCATGTGTGTGTGTGTGTGTGCGTGTGTGTGTGTGTGTGTGTGCGTGCGTGTGAGATAGAGAGAGATGGGGGGGTGAGAGAGATGAGGAAGGGGCAAGAGAGCTGGGAGAGTGTGTGTGAGAGAGAGAGAGAGAGAGAGAGAGAGAGAGAGAGAGAGAGAGAGAGAGAGCGAGAGAGAGAGAGAGAGAGGCCTGCTGACTTCAGGTCAGTTTACAGAGAGAGAGAGAGAGAGAGAGAGAGAGAGAGAGAGAGAGAGAGAGACCAGTCTTTCTCTGGTCTGCATCCCCTTAACAATTGTGTGTATTGAGATGTACTGTATTGTACCCATTCTGCAATCTGTTAATAAAGTTTTCAATCAATCAATCAATCAATCAATCAATCAATCAATCAATTCAATCAGATGTTACAGGCTGGTCTACAGCGCCGCCCTGTGGCCGGTGCCTGTATGGTATATACACACGTGTGTCTCAATCAATCAATCAATTCAATCAGATGTTACAGGCTGGTCTACAGCGCCGCCCTGTGGCCGGTGCCTGTATGGTATATACACACGTGTGTCTCACTACGTCCGGCAGGAGGAGGAGGTGTGGTTTGTTTACCGGTGTTTTCCAACAACAACACGGCAGCGTTTGAGACGCAACTGGACTCGACTCATTCCATTGAACAGCTGTAACCGACGAGGAGAAGCCGTCGGTGTCGCTGCTGCTGCTGCTGCTGCTGCTGCTGCTGCTGCTGCTGAGTTTGTTATTTGACATCATCTCCGTGTTTAGTTACAGTAAACTGCTTGTATTCACATCTACTGAGCGCACATCATCAGATCTGTTGGGCTGCGTGGTGTCTGCAGCCACCTGTCGAGAGAGAGAGAGAGAGAGAGAGAGAGGGAGAGAGGGAGAGAGTGTGTGAGGGAGAGAGTGTGTGAGGGAGAGAGAGAGATAGAGAGAGAGAGAGAGAGAGAGAGGGAGACGTGTGTTTATTCAGCTCGTTACTATAATAATAATAATAATGATCTCAACTGCTGAGCGTTTCACCCACTGTTTGGGCTGCTTTACTTGAGATCAACTATGTAACTATGCTGCTGCCGAGAGACATCATTTAATCTCTTCTGAGGCGTCTCTCACCTGGCTCCTCGCCAGCAGCAGGTAAAAAGGTATCCGTGCTGCTGCTACTTTTGAACCGTGTTCCCTGCTGCACCACGTGGTGTCTGTCGAGCCCCTCGTCAACAACACTGCGACAACCTATAATTACTTGAAGGGGCTTAAACATGCTGATGATGATGGGTACCATTGGTCAATTTGAAATAGTTTTGAAATGAATTTAGATTGTGCTGTTGGTATTGAATCTTATAATGACACGACGACGTTTTCTGTACTGATTTCACCAGTTTGGCGTCATCACACATTGTCTGTCCAGACAGGAGAAAGCATGGCCACAGACAGACAGACGGAGGTGAACGGCAGCTCAGCTCCTCCGGTCAAGGAGGTCGAAGAGACACGATGGACATCATCATCATCATCACCGGTGCTGCTGGCGGTGGGTGCACGGGGGACTGGGGGGGGGGGGGGGGGGCGACAAGAAGAAAAGGGCTGCACCTACTGCAGGATCGAGGGACGGGACCCCAGCCAGCGGTGAGCAAAAAGATATATGATGTGTCATGCAATAGTCTTCATCCTTGATTTAAGATTAACATTAGAATAACATAGACAATCCAGATTAATAGTATAACCACACGTCTATGATAAAAACACACTGGGGAACAATACACCTTTAAAATGTTTATTTCACCTCATTGTCACGGTGTTTGAAAAGTAGATTATCACGGTGTTTGAAAAGTAGATTATGGTGTATGAAAAGTAGATTATGGTGTTTGAAGGCCTAAACCATTGCTGCAGTGGTACATTTCTCAATGCTAAAGATATCAGTGAGGAATATAAATATTTGGGAAACAGCATTTTAATATGGTCTGGGTTTAAAAATAGTGAACCTATTCTTTAAAAGCTATTTACAACAGCATATTTTTACAGGATATAAAACAGTTCAACAGTTAAAGTTAATTTGAGTGGCACCTCAATGCGTTGGCGCAATAGACGGCAGCCACATCATCCCCATATTGGCAGCACCTGAGATCATGTTCCCTGCACAGGACTTCTATAACCCAAAGGGATGGCACTCACTCCACCATGCATGCACCCTACAGGCTGTCGTCGAGGGAGGGAGGGAGGGAGGGAGGGAGGGAGGGAGGGAGGGAGGGAGGGAGGGAGGGAGGGAGGGAGGGAGGGAGGGAGGGAGGGAGGGCGGGCAAGGCTCTGTTCTGGGATGTGTGCTGCGTGGGCTTCTTCCCTGGGAGTGGATTTACATTTCATACCGTAACCATGGATGTATTATAAGAGCTCTTACAACACACCCATGACTAACTTAAACGCTACATATATATATATAAATGCTGTTGCTCTGGATATGCAATTGAGAAGGTGGAAGGAAGTCTGTTTTGGTACATTGGTCATGGGTTAAAGGGGCAACGAGCAAAAAAAAAAAAAAAAAAAAAAAAATCTGCGTTAAGCGTGGTTAAGCTGCTTAATTTTTTCCCGCCGTTTTTCTCTTTTTTTTTTTTTTTTTTTTTTAAGTTTGGTTGATTAAGTGATTTAATGAAATAAACTTTATGAACAGATTGCAGGATGGGTACAGTACAGTACAGCTCAATACATAAAATTGTTACGGGGGGGATGCAGACCAGAGACAGACTTTGGTCTTGTTTACATCGGGGTCCCCCACGCGTGCGCGTGTGTGTGTAAATGGCGCGTGATTACGAAACCTAGCCGCATTTCTCGGTCGGAGACGCTCTCTGATTGGCACTGACTGACGCTCTCTGATTGGCACTGACTGACGCTCTCTGATTGGCCACTGACGCGCTTGCCCGCCCAATCCGTGACGAGCTGTGTCTTTTCCCATTTCCACGTCAAACAGCCTGCAAACTACCTGGCTGGCGTTCTATCGCCCTGCTCTAAGACAAACTCTAACCTTAACCAACTTCGAACAGTGCCTACGCTTAACCAGTGTAGGGGAAAAAAATTGATTGATTGATTGATTGATTGATTGATTGATTGATTGATTGATTGATAACTTTATTTACAGATTGCAGAATGGATATTCTATAATATTGCAGCTCAATACATACAATTGTTAAGGGGATGCAGACCAGAGAAAGTCTTTCGTCTTGTTTGTGTGTGTGTGTGTGTGTGTGTGTGTGTGTGTGTGTGTGTGTGTGTGTGTGTGTGTGTGTGTGTGTGTGTGTGTGTGTGTGTGTGTGTGTGTGTGTGTGTGCGTGCGTGTAAATGGCTGCATTTATAAAGCGCTTTACAATTTGTTCCTCACATTTGACCCATTCCCTCAGACGTTCACACACCGACGGCGGAGGCGACCATGCAAGGTGCCAACCTGCTCATCAGGAGCAATTAGGGGTTAAGTGTCTTGCTCAAGGACACTTGGACACACGCTGCCCGGGAGGAGCGGCAATCGAACCGGTAACCTTTCACTACCACACGACAGCAGGTTAACCCTTTCACTACCACACGACAGCAGGTTAACCCTTTCACTACCACACGACAGAAGGTTAACCCTTTCACTACCACACGACAGCAGGTTAACCCTTTCACTGCCACACTACAGCGGGTTAACCCTTTCACTGCCACGCGGCAGCCTGTTAACCCTTTCACTGCCACACGACAGCAGGTTAACCTTTTAACTGCCATGTGACAGCCTGTTAACCCTTTCACTACCACACGACAGCGGGTTAACCCTTTCACTGCCACACTACAGCGGGTTAACCCTTTCACTGCCATGCGACATCCTGTTAACCCTTTCACTGCCATGCGACAGCCTGTTAACCCTTTCTTTTTTTTAAAACTTTGGCCATTTCCCTGGCTCTTTTATACGTTTATTGCATTTATACTTGGTCAAGTTCGACCGACAGAAGCAGGCTGAAAGGGTTCAGATGGGGGGGAAGACACTCTGGGAAAGGCACGGCTGCAGTCCGGGATTCGAACTCGCTCAGCCCCAGATCCGTGCGAGCACGGTTGTCCACGGCGCTGAAATAGCACTCGCGGTACGTGGTGAGCTACTGGAGCTCCCACCTGTTAACCCTTTCACTGCCACACTACAGCGGGTTAACCCTTTCACTGCCACGTGACAGCGGGTTAACCCTTTCACTGCCACGCGGCAGCCTGTTAACCCTTTCACTGCCACACGACAGCAGGTTAACCTTTTAACTGCCATGTGACAGCCTGTTAACCCTTTCACTACCACACGACAGCGGGTTAACCCTTTCACTGCCACACTACAGCGGGTTAACCCTTTCACTGCCATGCGACATCCTGTTAACCCTTTCACTGCCATGCGACAGCCTGTTAACCCTTTCTTTTTTTTAAAACTTTGGCCATTTCCCTGGCTCTTTTATACGTTTATTGCATTTATACTTGGTCAAGTTCGACCGACAGAAGCAGGCTGAAAGGGTTCAGATGGGGGGGAAGACACTCTGGGAAAGGCACGGCTGCAGTCCGGGATTCGAACTCGCTCAGCCCCAGATCCGTGCGAGCACGGTTGTCCACGGCGCTGAAATAGCACTCGCGGTACGTGGTGAGCTACTGGAGCTCCCACCTGTTAACCCTTTCACTGCCACACTACAGCGGGTTAACCCTTTCACTGCCACGTGACAGCGGGTTAACCCTTTCACTGCCACGCGGCAGCCTGTTAACCCTTTCACTGCCACACGACAGCAGGTTAACCTTTTAACTGCCATGTGACAGCCTGTTAACCCTTTCACTACCACACGACAGCGGGTTAACCCTTTCACTGCCACACTACAGCGGGTTAACCCTTTCACTGCCATGCGACATCCTGTTAACCCTTTCACTGCCATGCGACAGCCTGTTAACCCTTTCTTTTTTTTAAAACTTTGGCCATTTCCCTGGCTCTTTTATACGTTTATTGCATTTATACTTGGTCAAGTTCGACCGACAGAAGCAGGCTGAAAGGGTTCAGATGGGGGGGAAGACACTCTGGGAAAGGCACGGCTGCAGTCCGGGATTCGAACTCGCTCAGCCCCAGATCCGTGCGAGCACGGTTGTCCACGGCGCTGAAATAGCACTCGCGGTACGTGGTGAGCTACTGGAGCTCCCACCTGTTAACCCTTTCACTGCCACACTACAGCGGGTTAACCCTTTCACTGCCACGTGACAGCGGGTTAACCCTTTCACTGCCACGCGGCAGCCTGTTAACCCTTTCACTGCCACACGACAGCAGGTTAACCTTTTAACTGCCATGTGACAGCCTGTTAACCCTTTCACTACCACACGACAGCGGGTTAACCCTTTCACTGCCACACTACAGCGGGTTAACCCTTTCACTGCCATGCGACATCCTGTTAACCCTTTCACTGCCATGCGACAGCCTGTTAACCCTTTCTTTTTTTTAAAACTTTGGCCATTTCCCTGGCTCTTTTATACGTTTATTGCATTTATACTTGGTCAAGTTCGACCGACAGAAGCAGGCTGAAAGGGTTCAGATGGGGGGGAAGACACTCTGGGAAAGGCACGGCTGCAGTCCGGGATTCGAACTCGCTCAGCCCCAGATCCGTGCGAGCACGGTTGTCCACGGCGCTGAAATAGCACTCGCGGTACGTGGTGAGCTACTGGAGCTCCCACCTGTTAACCCTTTCACTGCCACACTACAGCGGGTTAACCCTTTCACTGCCACGTGACAGCGGGTTAACCCTTTCACTGCCACGTGACAGCGGGTTAACACTTTCACTGCCACGCGACAGCGGGTTAACCCTTTCACTGCCACCTGACAGCCTGTTAACCCTTTCACTGTCACGCAACAGCGGGTTAACCCTTTCACTACCACACTACAGAAGGTTAACCCTTTCACTACCACATTACAGACGGTTAACCCTTTCACTGCCACGTGACAGCGGGTTAACCCTTTCACTGCCACGCGACAGCGGGTTAACCCTTTCACTGCCACCTGACAGCCTGTTGACCCTTTCACTGTCACGCAACAGCGGGTTAACCCTTTCACTACCACACTACAGAAGGTTAACCCTTTCACTGCCATGTGACAGCCTGTTAACCCTTTCACTACCACACGACAGCGGGTTAACCCTTTCACTGCCACGTGACAGCGGGTTAACCCTTTCACTACCACACGACAGCAGGTTAACCCTTTCACTACCACACGACAGCAGGTTAACCCTTTCACTACCACACTACAGAAGGTTAACCCTTTCACTGCCACGTGACAGCGGGTTAACCCTTTCACTACCACACGACAGCAGGTTAACCCTTTCACTACCACACTACAGAAGGTTAACCCTTTCACTGCCACGTGACAGCGGGTTAACCCTTTCACTACCACACGACAGCAGGTTAACCCTTTCACTACCACACGACAGCAGGTTAACCCTTTCACTACCACACTACAGAAGGTTAACCCTTTCACTGCCATGTGACAGCCTGTTAACCCTTTCACTACCACACGACAGCGGGTTAACCCTTTCACTACCACACTACAGAAGGTTAACCCTTTCACTACCACATTACAGACGGTTAACCCTTTCAGTGCCACGTGACAGCGGGTTAACCCTTTCACTGCACACCTGTCTCACTGCTCGCATGTCTCACTGCTCGCCTGTCTCACTGCACACCTGTCTCACTGCTCGCCTGTCTCACTGCTCGCCTGTCTCACTGCTCCCTGTCTCACTGCTCGCCTGTCTCACTGCTCCCTGTCTCACTGCTCCCTGTCTCACTGCACACCTGTCTCACTGCTCGCCTGTATCACTGCTCCCTGTCTCACTGATCGCCTGTCTCACTGCTCGCCTGTCTCACTGCTCGCCTGTCTCACTGCGCACCTGTCTCACTGCGCACCTGTCTCACTGCTCCCTGTCTCACTGATCCCTGTCTCACTGCACACCTGTCTCACTGCTCGCCTGTCTCACTGCTCGCCTGTCTCACTGCACACCTGTCTCACTGCTCGCCTGTCTCACTGCTCGCCTGTCTCACTGCTCGCCTGTCTCACTGCTCGCCTGTCTCACTGCACACCTGTCTCACTGCTCGCCTGTCTCACTGCTCGCCTGTCTCACTGCTCGCCTGTCTCACTGCTCCCTGTCTCACTGCTCGCCTGTCTCACTGCTCGCCTGTCTCACTGCTCGCCTGTCTCACTGCTCGCCTGTCTCACTGCTCGCCTGTCTCACTGCTCCCTGTCTCACTGCTCGCCTGTCTCACTGCTCGCCTGTCTCACTGCATGCCTGTCCCACTGCTCGCCTGTCTCACTGCTCGCCTGTCTCACTGCTCGCCTGTCTCACTGCTCGCCTGTCTCACTGCTCGCCTGTCTCACTGCACACCTGTCTCACTGCTCGCCTGTCTCACTGCTCGCCTGTCTCACTGCACACCTGTCTCACTGCTCGCCTGTCTCACTGCTCGCCTGTCTCACTGCTCCCTGTCTCACTGCTCGCCTGTCTCACTGCTCGCCTGTCTCACTGCTCGCCTGTCTCACTGCTCGCCTGTCTCACTGCTCGCCTGTCTCACTGCACACCTGTCTCACTGCTCGCCTGTCTCACTGCTCGCCTGTCTCACTGCTCGCCTGTCTCACTGCTCCCTGTCTCACTGCTCGCCTGTCTCACTGCTCGCCTGTCTCACTGCTCGCCTGTCTCACTGCACACCTGTCTCACTGCTCGCCTGTCTCACTGCTCGCCTGTCTCACTGCTCGCCTGTCTCACTGCTTGCCTGTCTCACTGCTCGCCTGTCTCACTGCTCGCCTGTCCCACTGCTCGCCTGTCTCACTGCTCGCCTGTCTCACTGCTCGCCTGTCTCACTGCTCGCCTGTCTCACTGCTCCCTGTCTCACTGCTCGCCTGTCTCACTGCTCGCCTGTCTCACTGCTCGCCTGTCTCACTGCTCGCCTGTCTCACTGCGCACCTGTCTCACTGCTCGCCTGTCTCACTGCTCGCCTGTCTCACTGCTCCCTGTCTCACTGCTCGCCTGTCTCACTGCTCGCCTGTCTCACTGCTCGCCTGTCTCACTGCTCCCTGTCTCACTGCTCGCCTGTCTCACTGCACGCCTGTCTCACTGCTCGCCTGTCTCACTGCTCCCTGTCTCACTGCTCGCCTGTCTCACTGCACACCTGTCTCACTGCTCGCCTGTCTCACTGCTCGCCTGTCTCACTGCTCCCTGTCTCACTGCTCGCCTGTCTCACTGCACACCTGTCTCACTGCTCGCCTGTCTCACTGCTCGCCTGTCTCACTCACTCTTACTGTCTCACTCTTAATGTCTCACTCTTACTGTCTCACTCACTCTTAATCTCTCACTCTTAATGTCTCACTCTTAATGTATCACTCTTACTGTCTCACTCTTAATGTATCACTCTTAATGTCTCACTCTTAATGTCTCACTCTTAATGTCTCACTCTTACTGTCTCACTCACTCTTAATCTCTCACTCTTAATGTCTCACTCTTACTGTCTCAATCTTACTGTCTCACTCACTCTTAATGTCTCACTCTTACTGTCTCACTCTTAATGTCTCACTCTTACTGTCTCACTCTTACTGTCTCACTCTTAATGTCTCACTCTTACTGTCTCACTCACTCTTAATCTCTCACTCTCAATGTCTCACTCTTACTGTCTCACTCTTAATGTCTCACTCTTACTGTCTCACTCACTCTTAATCTCTCACTCTCAATGTCTCACTCTTACTGTCTCACTCTTAATGTCTCACTCTTACTGTCTCACTCACTCTTAATATCTCACTCTTAATGTCTCACTCTTACTGTCTCACTCACTCTTAATCTCTCACTCTCAATGTCTCACTCTTACTGTCTCACTCTTAATGTCTCACTCTTACTGTCTCACTCTTAATGTCTCACTCTTACTGTCTCACTCACTCGTAATCGCTCACTCTCAATGTCTCACTCTTCTGTCTCACTCTTAATGTCTCATTCTTAATGTCTCACTCTTACTGTCTCACTCACCCTTACTGTCTCACTCTTAATGTCTCACTCTTACTGTCTCACTCACTCTTAATCTCTCACTCTTAATGTCTCACTCTTACTGTCTCACTCTTAATGTATCACTCTTAACGTCTCACTCTTAATGGCTCACTCTTAATGTCTCACTCTTACTGTCTCACTCTTAATGTCTCACTCTTACTGTCTCACTATTACTGTCTCACTCTTAATGTCTCACTCTTACTGTCTCACTCACTCTTAATCTCTCACTCTTAATGTATCACTCTTACTGTCTCACTCACCCTTACTGTCTCACTCTTAATGTCTCACTCTTACTGTCTCACTCTTACTGTCTCACTCACTCTTAATCTCTCACTCTTAATGTCTCACTCTTACTGTCTCACTCTTACTGTCTCACTCACTCTTAATGTCTCACTCTTACTGTCTCACTCTTAATCTCTCACTCTTAATGTATCACTCTTACTGTCTCACTCTTAATGTCTCACTCTTACTGTCTCACTCACCCTTACTGTCTCACTCTTAATGTCTCACTCTTACTGTCTCACTCACTCTTAATGTCTCACTCTTACTGTCTCACTCTTAATGTCTCACTCTTACTGTCTCACTCACTCTTAATGTCTCACTCTTACTGTCTCACTCTTACTGTCTCACTCACTCTTAATCTCTCACTCTTAATGTATCACTCTTACTGTCTCACTCTTAATGTCTCACTCTTAATGTCTCACTCACTCTTAATCTCTCACTCTTAATGTCTCACTCTTACTGTCTCACTCTTAATGTATCACTCTTACTGTCTCAATCTTACTGTCTCACTCTTAATGTCTCACTCTTAATGTCTCACTCTTAATGTCTCACTCTTACTGTCTCACTCACTCTTAATCTCTCACTCTTAATGTCTCACTCTTACTGTCTCAATCTTACTGTCTCACTCACTCTTAATGTCTCACTCTTACTGTCTCACTCTTAATCTCTCACTCTTACTGTCTCACTCTTACTGTCTCACTCTTAATGTCTCACTCTTACTGTCTCACTCACTCTTAATCTCTCACTCTCAATGTCTCACTCTTACTGTCTCACTCTTAATGTCTCACTCTTAATCTCTCACTCTTAATGTATCACTCTTACTGTCTCACTCTTAATGTCTCACTCTTACTGTGTCACTCACCCTTACTGTCTCACTCTTAATGTCTCACTCTTACTGTCTCACTCACTCTTAATGTCTCACTCTTACTGTCTCACTCTTAATGTCTCACTCTTAATGTCTCACTCTTACTGTCTCACTCACTCTTACTGTCTCACTCTTAATGTCTCACTCTTACTGTCTCACTCACTCTTAATCGCTCACTCTCAATGTCTCACTCTTACTGTCTCACTCTTAATGTCTCACTCTTAATGTCTCACTCTTACTGTCTCACTCACCCTTACTGTCTCACTCTTAATGTCTCACTCTTACTGTCTCAATCTTACTGTCTCACTCACTCTTAATGTCTCACTCTTACTGTCTCACTCTTAATGTCTCACTCTTACTGTCTCACTCTTACTGTCTCACTCTTAATGTCTCACTCTTACTGTCTCACTCTTAATGTCTCACTCTTACTGTCTCACTCTTACTGTCTCACTCACTCTTAATCTCTCACTCTTAATGTCTCACTCTTAATGTCTCACTCTTACTGTCTCACTCACTCTTAATCTCTCACTCTTAATGTATCACTCTTACTGTCTCACTCACCCTTACTGTCTCACTCTTACTGTCTCACTCTTACTGTCTCACTCACTCTTAATCTCTCACTCTTAATGTCTCACTCTTACTGTCTCACTCTTAATGTCTCACTCTTAATGTCTCACTCTTACTGTCTCACTCACTCTTACTGTCTCACTCTTAATCTCTCACTCTTACTGTCTCACTCACTCTTAATCTCTCACTCTCAATGTCTCACTCTTACTGTCTCACTCTTAATGTCTCACTCTTACTGTCTCACTCTTAATGTCTCACTCTTAATGTCTCACTCACTCTTAATCTCTCACTGTACTGTACAGCTGTACTGTACTGTACCCATTCTGCAATCTGTTAATAAAATGTTCAATCAAGAATGGAGTGATTGACAGTGTCAAAGGCCTTTTGTAGGTCCAGCATGATCTGTTAATACAATTTTCAATCAATCAATCAATCAATCAATCAATC
This sequence comes from Notolepis coatsorum, assembly GCF_963971535.1. Classification (NCBI taxonomy): domain Eukaryota; kingdom Metazoa; phylum Chordata; class Actinopteri; order Aulopiformes; family Paralepididae; genus Notolepis; species Notolepis coatsorum. The sequence goes on from NW_028173547.1 coordinate 263,434, forward strand.
AATCAATCAATCAATCAAGACCCTCGTCGCGGGCACTGCATTCCGTTCTCAGAATGGATTTGACTCGAGAGAGAGATCATCAGCAGGCTATTATATGATATTCAGACTCTAGATCTATTTGCAGAGCCAGATGAGATGAGGCTCTTGACAATTAATTTTGCACGTACTGTATAGCTACAGACAGTGTATGTGTGTATGCGCGCACTGCGGGAGGTGGCCAGAAGCGCGCAACTAGCCAACTACTATTATTACTACTATATTAATACAGTTTGATCCATCGCAAAGCGCTCCAGCGCTTGAATACGGCCGGGGGATCCGCTCTATACAATGCAGACCCACGGCTCTCGTATTATAATGAGCCCGCGAGGCGTGTTATTATTAGAGTTAATAATATTGTATATTGTTTACACTGCCTTTTTATTCCATTTTTACTTCTCCACTGTACTATAATTATGTGACCTGTACCTCTATGTCTTCTACTACCTGTACCTCCCCTCCCCCCGGCCCTCCCCATGCTGCTGATTTTATATTATTTTATGAAGAGATACGTCAGACGTACTTTGAGATACTTTCTGTATTTTTCTCCCATCCCCAATTTAGTCGTTATGCTGCCAATTCCCTTCCTGGTTGTTGCGCGCATTGTCCCACTGTCGGCCGGGGGAGGGTGTAGACTATCACATGCCTCCTCTGATACATGTGGAGTCGCCAGCCGCTTCTTTTCACCTGACAGCGAGGAGTTTCACTGGGGGAACGTAACGCGTGCAGAGCAGCGTTTCCCAAACTTACGGTCGCGACCCAAATTGGGTCGCGGACCCGTTTTTATTGGGTCGCCAATTGGCAGAGTAAAATGCATAACACAGGGCTCATCTCCAGCAGGTAGAGTTCTCCTGCTTGCCTACTTATGTGAATCTGGGTTTTCTACTCTCTAGCATACCTGAAAAACAAATACAGAAACAGACTAAATGCTCAGCATGACCTCAGAATAGCACTTTCAAAAACCAAGCCCAGAATAGATCTGCTGGTTGAAAACTTCAAATAGCCACATACCTCTCATTAGATTTCATTGTGCCATAGATGAAATATTATACCCCTTCTAGCATGATGTCAGGTCAGTAGAATTTTTAAATAAGTCAGTACAAATTAATCAGAATGTTGCTCAATGTTGGGGTTTAAGGTTGAGGGAGGGAGGGAGGGGGTAAGAAATGGAGAGTTGAAAAAGGGGTGAGAAATAGAAAGGAGAGTAGAACATGTTTGTTCATTTAAAAGTGTTACAAAATTGTATATGTACATATTTTATGAGGTGGTGAGAAACTTAACATTACACTCAAATTACACAAATTTGATTATTGCTGTGATGTACTTTTATAATGAAATAAATACATTTTATATACATTTTAAATTCACGGTTTGTTGTGTTCTTTATCAGTAGTTTATAAATGTATGTTATGGCAATCCATGATGTATTTTTGTAAGTTTGGGTCCCGGGGAAACACCAAATTTATCTTTTGGGTCTCGAGCTGAAAAAGTTTGGGGACCCCCTGGTGCAGAGGTTCCACGCTATTTCCCCCGATCCCCTCCCTGCTGAACAGGCGCCCCGACCGACCAGTAGGAGTCGCTGTTTACAACGACCAGGACACATACCCCACCGGCGTCCCACCCGCTCGCTAACACTGCCTTAGTATGGACGACTGACCAAGCCGGAGGCACCGCTGACAGCTGGATTCAATCCCAGAGTCTCTGCGGTGGCAGGCGAGTGCTTAGTCCACTGCGCTACCCAGCCGCACCCTCAGAAGCAGGTTTAACAGACGAATTATGGTGAGATTAAAGACACTAACATCATTATACACGACTTGAAATAATGTCAGTCATGATTGTAAACGATTATAATGTTATTCAAATGTAGATTGGCATAAATTGTCCGTTTTACCCTCAAATTCGGTAAGAGGCCAAGTAATCCTAAAGAAATCACACCTTACTAATTACTGTTAATTGGTCATCTGTGACGGAATACATTTCCCAATATTGCCTACAGGTTGACAAGTAAACGATACAGTAAATAAATCTGACTACATTCTTTAGACAGACGCCTTAACGTTGAAAATAGATTGTCTTTTAATATACTTGTGCTGTTCAAGTTGGTCATGAGCAGTAAGACTCCTGTTTTTATACATAATCAGATTGTTTTTAGTAATACTGTGCATGAGCATTACACTAGAGGTTCCAGTAGTGGGCAGCTTGAATTGCCAGGTCCTAGAACCAGCGCTCTGGGGAGATCTTTTATTTTTAGCATTAACTCTGTGGAATGGCCTGCCTCGGAACCTCTGCTGCATTTACAGTAGATTCACTTTTAAACAGAATCTTAAATTGTTTTTAAATTGTTTTTAACACTGTAAAGTATTTTTTGTTTTTCACTAATGTAATTTTAGCTATATTAATTGTTACAGTAGGTTCATTATGCATTGTGTGTACTGACTTTTAATAATTTTGTTTTTTGCAATAGTGATTGTTTTTGTGTTTTTTTGTGTGTGGACCCCAGGAAGACTAGCTGGTTGCTATCGCACCAGCTAATGGGGATCCCTAATCAAATCAAAATCAAATCAAATCAATCATTAGTCATCACCGCAGCAACAACTAGTCTTCCTGGGGTCCACACACAACAAAAACAGTACATACATACATAACATTATAGTAGCATACATTTAAAAATATATTCCAATATTCCTACATATAAAAATAATTCCAAATAGTATTACAGTACACAAACAGAGTATCAGATCACAGAAAATACAATAAAAGGGATTAAACTCTCAAGACAGTCATATCTTTACAGTGTCAACTACGCTTAGTCCGCTGCGCTACCCGGCCGCCCTCCTTGAAGTCGATTCTAAATGTTACAGTGTGGGTGTGTTATGTGTACTTTCTTACAGTATAACCTGGAGTGATGTTCAGGTGATACATGGGGACATTCTGCCCTCTAGTGATAAATGTGCAGAACACATCTGGAGTAATGCCAGACCCAATCACCCACGTCATTAGTTTAACTATTTATTATAATGCAGAATAAATGTCTATGGTAATAGTTATTCTTGGTGACGTGGTTCTACTCTTAGGGGTGCTCCCTGCTGCAAGAGATATTAAAGCATAACGTTTAATGTTGCTCCATGTGAGTAGACCATTAGGCTGTGGTGGGACATCTTAAATCCAAATGAAAACCTATAGCGAGCTGAAAGGTCCCACTCTATCCTTCCTCATCATAACTATATTATAATAATTAATAATAGTTATGATGAGGAAGGATAGAGTGGGACCTTTCAGCTCGCTATACGTTTTCTCTAAATCACTTGAACTATCTATCTAACCAACTTTTTTTTTTTTTTTTTTTTTTTTTATTGGTCTTTTTCCCCCTCCATTTTCCTCCGATTTTCTCCCATCCCAATGTTAGTCGTATGCCAATTCCCAGTCCCTTCCTGGTCGCTGCGCTTTACCCCCCACAGTCAGATCATTTGGGAGAGTGGAGGCTACCACGTGCTTCCTCCGACACACGTCCAGCCAATCACCGCTTCTTTTCACCTGGCAGCGCGGATTCTCATTGAGAGGGCGTAGCGTGTGGGAGGACCACACTATCCCCCTCACGTCCAATCCGCGCTTAGCAGGCGCCCCGACCGAACTGTAGGAGTCGCTGTTTACAACGACCCGGACCCACCCCGCCAGCTTCTCCCACCCTCTGATACAGCCAATTGTATCAGTGCAGACGGCCAGCCAAGCTGGTGACAACCCCGGAGCTGTGAGCTGGATTCGAACAGGCGAACCAAGCTCACAGCTCCGGGGCTGGTGACGAACGCAATCTCCGCTCGACCACCTAACCGCTATCTAACCAACTTTCTGATTATCTCTTACAGAATGACCTCCTGACCTCGACCCTAATCAGTCAGGCTTCAGGACTGGTCACTCCACAGAGACGGCCCTCATAGCGGTCACAGAGTCTCTGTCTCACCATGCTATTTCATTTGATTAGCTCTTATCTAATTCATTACTTCATTACCGCTATTGTTATTTATTGTCGTTTTATTTCTATTTCAATTATTGTGTTGCATTTATTTGATTTTTATATGACTTCTTCGTTTGTTTGAAATACAACCTGCGGGCATTTTCTTAACATGTAAAATCCTGTTTTTATTTTGATTTGGGTTTCTTTGTTACTCAACTGTATTGAAAGGTCCTTTATAAGTAGAGTAACATTTACTTTAGAGGGCATAATAATCATGATTAAGTACCTATTGAGGAATTTTATGTTAAACTATTGATTATCGTTACTCAAGTCTCAGACCTGATGACCTGAATGGCTTCTGCTTCCCTTCCTAATGACACATTCAGTAAAGACCTATCAATCGGTTTACCTCTAATCGAGTGAATAATATTTGTTCTATATACTTTGTTAACATTTAGTTCATTAGTTCATTAGGTACTTTATTATTTATAAAAGTAGAGCGTTACATGCTCCGCTCAATAAGAGTTGACTCCACCATGGAATATGACCTCTCCTGGATATGACCTCTCCTGGATATCTCTATACATCACTGGCATTGGGGCTTTCCCCCAGCATATTTAAACAAGGTTTCTGAAACACAAGTTAGTGGTGGTGACTAGTGGTCTTGTAACGGAAATATTTCTATGATAAGAGATTCGATAGAGCGATGAAATAAAGATTAAAAGGAAACAAATGGACGTTCCGTTTTTTTTTATTTGAGAAGCTGGAGCAAAACAGCTGGACACAGTCTGACGGAACAGGAGATCTGCTGAACGAGATGTGCCACGAGAGCGTTGACCATCAGAGCTTATGCAGAGTCCTGGGCGGATGAAACCGCTGAGTCGAGAGAGCTGTTGCAAACAGAAGCCGGATGTAGCCTGTTTCGTGAGGAAACGGTTTGCGACTGCAGGGGCGCCTCGCTTTCTTGAGAATAGAATAGGTGTTCGTGTGTGGTTTTCAACTCGGGGCTCAGGGTGCAGACAAGATGTGCCACGCAAAGGTGTCAGGTCGTACAGTTTCATGTCAAAAGGTGAATAGGTCAATGTGTTCCGATGAATTGGTACAGAGTCAGGATGTTTCATGCAAAGGTGACAAGTTCCATGAACAGTTTAAGTCAAAGGTCAATGTATTCAGATGAGTTTGTACATTGCTGTTTAAGGTATATTTTTTCCATTATAGTCTCTACTCCCAGAGCAGACAATATTGATGGTGACTATTACGTAACGTTACCATTGACTGAAGGAAGGCTCGCTGTCTGTTCAATGTAACATAATAAGGAGACAGTAGCCAAAGTAACCAACAAAAGATATTTAATTAATAATTATCATGGTTTTTGTGATCAGAAAGTAACATAAAATTATGACAAACAAACACAGAACCGTACAGACAGGATCAGCAGCTCACACAGGGACAGGACAGGCCAGTTATACACGAGGGGATGACGAGACAAGACACACCTGGGTTGATTGCAAATGGATACACCTGGGAGGGAAACGATAAGGACTACAAGACCAGAACAGGGAACTACAACTAGACATAACACATCACACACTGGGACACCTGATCAGGGTACAGACATAAGGGTCCCCCCCCCCCCCACACACGTAACAGTGACTCTGCAATACATTTGATTCCTAAATATTGAAAATGTTGTGCCAAAGTGCTGTATTGTTTTAAATCAAGAAGTTTATTCCATTCAATCACATAATACAATCTTTTCTATAGCAATTGTGTCCTGCATGTTTTTCCATCTAAGTGGAACTACACGATTAGTACCTACAACTGCACAACGACGAGAATAAAATGAATACAAATGTATATTTACTGTTTAATGTCTATTCACTATGAACAGAATGTGAACAATTAAAAGAGTAAAGAGATATATCTTCAATGCATGAGCTGAGCATGTTACTTCAGAGTTATTTTTAGAGGATTGTGCTTCAATATATTCCACTCAGCAGCACTATTAATCTAGATCCAGCTCTTAAAAATCACACCTCTACTGCAAGTTCACACGTCGTTTAACAGCACTGCCAGGTTAATGGTGCGGAGTAGAGGTGCGATTTCTTAGAGCTGGATCTTTATGCAGACATCATTGTAAAAACATCACATGTAAACATAACGCTGCCTTCATGGCACAATCTTGACATAGCTGTCCACATTGGGATTTGAAAAAACGGGAGATTTCGCCCCACCCCCCGGGTCCGCCCCCTCCCAATGTAGTCTCCTCCCCCTCGTATGTATATATTTTCTGTTAGGATGTTGAGAGCTATGTCTTGGACCTCTTTGCTGAGCTGCCTCGTCGCTGCCATCTGCTGGTCAAAACCTGTATTGTACTCATTCTACAATCTGTTAATAAAGTTTTCAATCAATCAATAATAGGCAAGGGTACGCAGTGAATCCTAAATTTCCACTAGGCAACCACTTATCAGTCCAACAAGGACTGGGTAAACTACTAGTTGCTACATTAAATTAATCAGATACCTGGTTGAAAGTGAAATGCTGTGAACATCCCTGCATTAAATGAATGGAAGTGTAAGACAAATTCAGTATAAATTCACGTTATGTAGTACAGTAGTATAGCATTAACATGTTCATATTTATTGAAATCTTTTACAATTCATACATAAATGTTATGATGAATTGAAAATGAGGGGCCCTGATGTAAACAAGAAGTCGTTCTCTGGTCTGCATCCCCTTAACAATTGTGTATTGCGCCATACTGTATTGTACCCATTCTGCAATCTGTTAATAAAGTTAGCAATCAATCAATGTATTACCATAGTGTCTTTATACCTTCATCACTGTACATATTAATACTACAATTCAAGAAGAATCAAGAGGTTTATTTGTCACATACATACAGTGAAATGCGGGTGGTCATGCTCGCATTGATTGTGCAAAATACAATAATAAAAAAAATAGGCATAGAAAAAAGAAAATAGGTAAGACACAAGATATGCATGATAACAAAAACATGCCAAGTTCCTGAAAAACTGGTTCCTATGTACACTACAATACAATATACAATTGTAACTCTTAATGTATCTAAACTATACAATACCTCCTTCCTTTAAAGTGACATTTTGTTTAAAGTGATCTGTACATACATCTGATTAGCACTATTACTCAGTAGTACTCATTTATATATTTTATACCCAGTACATTGTATATTACTATTGCACTTTACTGTTACATTGGCTGTCTCTTCATTGTACTTTGAGTATAAATAAAGATTGAATGAATTGTACTGTACTTGTGCTGTATAATGACAATACATTTTAATCTAATCTATTCTAATTAGACTGTCTTATCACTCTCTGGATGCTTTGGGGATACCACTTCATCCCCTGTGGGGGTCTCTTGCATCGGCAAGGGACTTGTTGTAGGTATAGGTCGCAGACCTCGCATTTCTCAACACCTTCTGAGAAGGGGTGTATTTGTGAACTGGACCAGTGTGATTGATCTTGCATGTCCAATGCCATTCTGTTTTCTGTGACAATCTTCTTCACCATACTGAATAACCTTTCAAAGCTGGCATTGCTGTGTGGAATGCATAATAGAGCCTCCATAAGTCTCGTCAGCTCACTGAACCTCAAGTCCTTGCCTAGAAGGCCCCAAAATCGGTCAATTCTGTCTTCTTGGGGGAGCTGCGTGCTGTGGGTCACCTGGTAGTCGATGAGTTCCTCTCTCAGCCCATCCAGATTGAAACTCAACTGAGGGAACAGGGCTCCTAGCCTTGTCCCTGTAAAACCATACCATACAATACATTATACAATATACAATACAATACTATAACACTCAAAGTATCTTGCCACTTGTTTTTGCTGTCTTCAACTGGAAATTATAATTATATTCTAACTGGAATTTGGATTTAGTATCACCAGGCGTGCATAAGAACAGATAATGATATCTACTGTAATCTAGTGTACTTTTTTATTTCCCCCACAGTGCAACTAGGAATGTGGAACTGTGCAACTAGGAATGTGGAATGTGAAACAGATCTAATTGTTCCTACATGCTAACAATAGGGAGGAGAAACTAACTGCGTTTCAATATTTGTCAAAAACGCTACCTTTTGTGGCTTATTATCGCGAATCATAACAATTATTGATATGATTCATTCAGAACGCTGAACTTTGAACCACTACAGTATGTGACAGGAAGTGTAGTTCAGAAAAATGTATTCTCTGTCTCCATTTTCTATGGTGTGGTGATTGCCAGGGGTGCAGTCGTAATTTCAGAAGTGCCTGTACTCAAGTTTCAAGTTTCTTTAATAGTTGTCATACAGAAGTACAGAATACTTTCATACAAAATGCTTCTTACTGTTACGCTCCAGAGACTGTGCTAGACAAGATAGTATCAAATAACATAGTATAGCATGTAAATTAGAAGTAGAAAATGAGGTCACAGTGTTCAGTATAGACATATGTACAATGTTCGATGCAGAATAGACGTAACTGAGTTACCATATAATATACAATACTATGCAGTGTACTAATGTACAATACTATATAGTGCAAAGCAGAAATGGGATGAGGTACAATTTAGGTACAATTTACAGTAAGGTGTACGAGTTGTAGTGCAATCCTTCATCAATAAATATAAAGTGTGGGGAGTGGGTGCTACAGTGTGTTTGTTTAAAGTGAGTGTGTGCTATAAAGTGTGGGGAGTGGGTGCTACAGTGTGTTTAAATGACGTTGCGTGATTATTATGTATGTTGGAGCCGAAATACTTGATTGGACTTATTGCTATTTATGTTATGGTTGATGGTTATACCTATAGATGAAAATTTGTTAAATGTATGGAATATTGAAAGAAATGACTTATTGGTTTATATAAGTTATGCAAATCACAATAATATGCTATGGATAAGATATGAGTTATGATTGCTGAGTGTTTAGGTAGGTCTGGCTCCCTCTTTGGGTCAGCCCTGCTATTACAGGGCCTGGCAGGATCCTTATTAGGGGAACTGCTCGCACCTGGGAATAGCCAAAATTAATAGGATATACCTGGTTGGAGACTGGGGAACGGACACAGTATTTCTACCGCAAATACCGAAAATATAGACTCAAATCATGTTTAATTTAATTGTTTTATAAGGCAAGTGGGCCAAACTCTTTCTTTAATGATTTGTGAATAAATTCCCTTTGTTAATTGGAAACAACAGACTTTTGGTTTTTGGATTACGCGTCGTCAACCCCGCTCAGAGTGGCTGTTTGTTCAAGCCACTACAATGCATAAATAGTAGGAAACACGTTTGTATAGGAAATTACTAGTTTTAGTTTAGTTTTTGTAAATATTGCCTTGAAATAGAGACGCTGAAAAAGGTAGCAGGATGTAGCCTTCAATATATAAAGAAATTATATTTATAACAGATATGGTTGAAAAACAAACAATGTTTTAAATGTAATTGTAGATACAATATTGTAGTTACAATTTCTCAAATTGAATTAACTTAAACTAGAAAAGTAAATACAAACTAAATTAACAATGTAACTTACAGTTTACAGTTTCCTTCTGAAGCACAACTAAATGTCTCATCCTACCAGTCGGGACCATTTGGTTCCACAGCTCAAGCAAACCCCCACCAGTTGGTACAGGGCTTGTATTTTGGGTTTTGCACTTCTCGTCCTTTGTTATGCTATTGCTATGCTATTGTTATGCAAAGACTATAGGTGATAGGTGAGTACCGGTACTTGGCGCGACGAGTCGAGTGAAAGTTGTGAATGCATTTTTTGTGTGCACGCGCGTGCACATCCGTGCGCGTACTTCTGCTCAGAAAAGTGCTGGGACGGCGTGGTACCGCGTGGCATGACCACTGCACCACTGGTGATTGCGCTCACCTGTCTCGGGCGCGTCCGGCACAGGTGCGCTTCATCTGCGCTAATGCGCTCTGCTCTGGCGGGAGTTTCTCCGGAACTCCTAATATGGGCATATGCACCAGTACCTTAGCCGACACATAGCGGCCGTCTATTGCCGCGCCAGCTGGTCTGCCACAACACAGAGGGGGACACTTAGCCCCTCCCTCCCTATTTTTACAGACATACCATTATTATACCATCATTTGTATAATAATGTCTTATTTTTTTTAATTAAATTATCCGTCTTTGAATTGAACTATCTGATATTCATAGAAACGGTTTAACCTTTTTCATATAACTAATAAAACTATAGCTTTTAAAGTTGCATCATTATCTTTTTTTTTTTATCTATGGACATTAGGGAAGCTAGATCTCTAAATATCTTTTAAAAAATAAGCTAAAAACTTAGCTCTTCACCATAGCCTTTACACTCTGCTGCTGATTGTACTGTAGATTGCACTATTTTACTCCGTCCATTCTATTTTACTCTTTTATTACAGGTTCTAAACTGTCAGGTTGAACGGTGTGGGTATCAAGCAGGAAGAGAGACTGTCAGGTTTTAAAACTGTTTGGGGGACCCAGGCCTAACTCTGCCATGAGAGAGGGACCTGCGCCCTGAGGGGGAGGTTGAAGGGTCAGAGTGGGTATCAAACAGGAAGGAAGACTGTCAGGTTCTAAACTGTGGATATCAAACAGGGAAGGCTTAAGAACAGCTGTTTACAATTGAATGTCTCTAAGACTGTCTGTATGTTCTTCTCCAAGGGCCACAGAGAAGTTGCAGAGCAGGATATCTTCATCTCCGGTCAGAAATTACAGGTAGTATCAGAATATAAGTATTTAGGATTACACATAGACCCAAACCTTAGCTTCAAAAATCACATAAAAAAAGTCTGCAATAAGGTAAAGTTCAGCCTATCAAACTTCAGGTACACAAGAAACTTCCTTTCAACCGAGGCAGCAAAGCTATATCTTCATTCAATGGTTCTTTCCCCCATTACATACTGTTTGATAACCTGGTCCAATTCACATTCCACCATTCTGAAACCACTTCAATCACTATACAAACAAGCAATACAAATTCTAGACAAGAAACCATTCAGGTACCATCATTGTCACATTCTAAAAAAATATAATCTACTCAGTTGGGAAAACCTGACTCTATATCAAAACGTTTTTAAAATAAAGTGTGGATTGGCTCCTCCTCCTTTGTCCGGTTTCATCAACCTCAAGTCTGCCTCAGCCAGGAACACTAGAGGGGGGACTGTACAATCCCTTTAAAAAAAAGTGTATTTGGCCAGGCCGTCTTTTCATACAGAGCATCCCACCAATGGAACTCAATTCCTCAAACAATTAGAGTGTCCACATCATACCATTCATTCAAGTGCAGGGTTAGGGAATGGCTCATTGAAAACCAGCACTGTCAACACTGAGGTGTCTGTGTGTATGTGTGGATATGGTGCGTCTGTCTATGTCTGGGTCTCTTAATATGTCATGATGTGCTCTGTCCTTGTGTCCATGACTGTATTGTAACCTGTATCCCTATCGTATGTCTATGTGCTTTTGTTGTGTTTTTATTCTAATGTTATTTATCTTGATTTTATTCTGTTTTTATTGCTAACCTTTTTTTCACACAGGATTTTAGCCTGTACCTTCTGGCAGGGGGACTGCCAATGGAAATTAGCCTTTTGGCTAAAATTGGGTGCATTTACATCTGTAAAATGTTTTATTAATGTACACTGTCCCCCTTGAACAAATAAAGTAAACCTAAACCTAAGATGGTTTTAAACTGCTAAACAGTCATTCAGAACTATTTTATTGCACTGCACTATTGCCGTCTATTCTATTCTACTATTTTATTGCACTGCACTATTGCACTATTTTACACTGTCTATTATCTCTTACTTTTAGTTTTTATTATTGTCTATTTTAAAACTGCAATAGAATCAAACCATAAAAAAGGTGGCCTATTCATTGGGATGTTAGATCCTAATGTGAAAAACTGTGATTTTACGTCTGCACTTTATGTGCTCATTTTGTGCCCGTCTTTTTTCTGTTGTGAAGCACTTCTTGTATATGAAAGGTCCTATACAAATAGTTTATTATTAGTTGTATCTTTATCTTTTATAGTTGTATCTTTATCTTTTATAGTTGTGCACAATAACAATTGTGACTGAAATACCGGTCTTGCTCCCTGCGGTCAGGTGCTGCTATGCCACGTCTCTCTTTGTGTTAAAGGAACAGGCCGACATGTAAAACAGACCCCCTGCTGAGGATGCCTGTCTGTCTGATAAGAAGCATGATGTCGTTTCCCCAGTATACTTCTGGGATGACACTTGCACACTCTTACCACTAATAAGTGTTATCCAAGACCTTTCAAGTCACACAGAATAGATGTCAAATCAAAATCCAGGGAGACAATGAACTCGGTAATCAGGAAAATAGGACAGCTTTAATACTACACTTGGATTTGATTCAATTCGATTTTTATTTGATTTACAAGACACTAACCATACAACAACAACAAAAAATCAACACTAGTATACAGATTCTATTTCACACATACAAAGCATTTAGTTTTCTCCCGTGCTTTACAAGTCAAATGTGCCATACAAAAGTACTTTAGTAAGTACTTTACTACTCAGAAAACATCTAATTTCCAGGCTAAGACTAACATGGTAATCTAGGACAGTGGTTCCCAAAGTCGGGGTCGCGACCCAAAGGTGGGCCGCGAGCAGCCACGGATGGGCCGCGAGATGATTAAAAAAAAAAAAAAAAAAAAAAAAAATTATTTTTATTTTTTTATTTTTTATTTTTTATTTTTAATTTTTTTTGTCAGGCCACTGAACTTAGAAGCAGGCCAGGACAGTGTTTCTAGTTGTATTCTAAAATTCGATTCTATTGTATTCTAAAATGTGACTATATGGTTTTATATTAACTTAATAAATAAACAAAAACGAAAAATCTACTTATTTCAACGAACATTTCAAACTAAATAACAGATTATGCACATAAAACGCTGAAAACAACCGAAGCAACAATAGTATTTTAATGAGGCTATTATTATTATCATTATTATTTTGCAACAAGTTAGCCCTCTCATAAATAGCACATATAAATGAATAACTAACTTGAACTAACTTAATAGGATTGAAGCGATATTTGGCTTAAAAAATCGGTCGCATGGCAAAAAAAAAAAAAAAAAAGCCTGACGATGTGCATTGGGCCGCGGCTCTCTGACGCCTTATTTTCTGGGTCCCGGCCTGAAAAGTTTGGGAACCCCTGATCTAGGAGACAGAGAGAAGATATCTTTCAGGCTCAGCAGAACATCTCAACATCAGAATATAATATTATACAGTACATGGTCATTTCCTGGGGGCCCTGCCTGATTCAAACATGTCAACATTATGGGAAATGTTACCGTCTTCCGTCTTATCCAGAGTCAGATAAAAAAGATAGCTACCAGTTTCCTCTCGGTGCATTCAATAGAAAGCTATCCGGTTGCAAGCTAGCCTAGCTTAGCGCAAATGAATGGAAACGAATACGGACCAGCAAGCTGTTGGCAATACAATTGTTCTGAATTACAGTTTAAAACGGTCTTACCTTCCCTGTTTGATATCCAGTTTAGAACCCGACAGTCTTCCTTCCTGTTTGATACTATACTATACTCTCTCGCTCATACTATCAAACTATAGTTTTATTAGTTATATAAAATGAAAATGGTGAAACCGTTGAATATCAGATAGTTCAATTCAAAGACAGATAATTTTATAAAAAAAAAGTTAGACATTATTATGTAAATGATGGATAGTTTTGTGGGTACCGGTAGCGTCTAGTTTTTTACCAAGTTCCGCGTTTGCGTTCTGCGATCTGATTGGCCACTGACGTTTCTGGTCGTGTGACATGTGCGGCCAATCGTGTGACGCCTGTTTCTTTCATCGGTTAAGCTTATAGGCGACTCTTTCGAAGTTGGTTAAGGTTAGAGTTTGTCTTAGAGCAGGGCGATAGACCACCAGCCCTGATTCCAAACTCTAACCTTAACCAACTTCGAAAGAGTCGCCTAAGCTTAACCAGTGATAAACTAGGCGTTAGGTAGTTTGCATGCTGTTCGAGGCGGAAATGGGCAAAGACACAGGCGTCACACGATTGGGCGCACATGTCACATGACCAGAAACGTCAGTGGCCAATCAGATCGCAGAACGCAAACGCGGAACTGGGTTGGTAAAAAACTAGACACGTACCGGTATGTTTGTAAAAAAAAAGGTGACAGATGATGGAAGGGGGTGGGGTCAAGGGTCAGGGGGCGAAAGTGACAGGTGATGGAAGGGAGGTGGGGTCAAGGGTCAGGGCGAAAATGACAGGTGATGGAAGTGGGATTTTGTATTCTTCTCACTGGTGTAAGTTTCTCTCCTGTATGAATCTGCTGGTGTGTCTTTAAATTGAATGATCAAATTAAATGTTTCCTTCACCGTCTTTAACACATGGGGTGCCAACGACGAGAAATCTCGTTATTTATTTTATTAGCGATATCCATTCATTTTTCATCCATCCAGCCTCACGTTATCATTGGGACTGGCTCTGAGCTCGAAAATGGCAAATGCCACCCCCTATCGTCTCCCGGATGGTATTGCACCCATTGGAATGGAGTCAATGGAAATGCATGAGAAAAAAAAACTCCGGGCTCCACATTTTACTTCTGAGCCATGTAACCTGAGACTATTGAGGGCACTGGAAGCAGCGTCGATTATGTGTTTTGAGGTATAACGTTGGATCAATAAACACGATCGATATTTGGAATGGCGATCAGGAATTCTATTAATCTTTTTGCAGAACATCTGATCTGAGGTAAGGAATCTATTTTACCAGTTTTGGGGTAATCAGATGTTTTTTCACAGATTTCACAACGTGTGTGTGTGCGTGTATGACGTTGGCGCTGAGCAAGGCACATAGATAATCGATAATTTTCAGCCCGCTTCTCTAGCGTGCATAAGTACACATATACTATCGATAATCTAGCGTTTATTTGAAAACGATTCATAAATAGGCCGAAAAATTACAACGTGTTTTGTGTATTCCACCAAAGGGCTATTTTCGCGGATTTTTCTGGAATCACTAGAAATCTTCAAAACAATACTCGTATTCAAAACGGTATAAAACGGAAATGTACTGATGAAAAAACAATCCGTTTTCGTACATGTTGACTGCAAGCAAGTCATCGATAAGCGACGGTTGTATTAGACACATAGCCATAATTTAAGATATAGTTTATGCATTCGCAAATATCCCCGTCCTCTCATTGACTAACGCTCGTGCCCGACGGACAGGGTATTTATTTAGTGAATGCAATGTTTTGAAATAGCCACATTGCTGGGCCCCGTTCCCCGTACCTGGCTAACTGAGTTAGCCGGATAATTTCCAGTATAGCCTGACTTAAGCCGGACCTTTCTGTTCCCCGACGCTCGATTGTCCAAATCACCATGACAACAGATCAAAAAGTTTGAGCCTGGTCGAGAGCAGGCTTAAGTTCAGTTAGCTGGATGAACCATGGCCACGCCCCCGCAAAGGAATGACAGCTCGCTTCCTGAAATGATTCTCACAGTCTAGGATCTGCATTATACCATTCTGAATTACGTTGTTGTGCTTCATTCTTCCAGAGGGGGCTTTTGAAATGTAAAATAGACCCAAAATGCTGATACTAAATTCACGTTGTCCTAAATAATGCATGTTATATATACCGTGGCGCTCGTTAGGTGCGATGTACACATTATGTGGTTATTTTAACAACGCGCAGCATTGCAAATGTGAATCCGGCGGGGATATTCTTTCCCCATCTCTCTGTGTGTCCCTCTCTCTCTGTGTTTCTCTATCTATCTATCTATCTATCTATCTATCTATCTATCTATCTATCTATCTATCTATCTATCTATCTATCTATCTATCTATCTATCTATCTATCTATCTATCTATCTATCTATCTATCTATCTATCTATCTATCTATCTATCTATCTATCTATCTATCTATCTATCTATCTATCTATCTATCTATCTATCTATCTATCTATCTATCTATCTATCTATTATGAATTGAAAATGGGGGACCCTGATGTAAACTAGACGAAAGTATTTCTCTGGTCATTCATTCATCTATATCTATGTATCTCATTCTCTCTCTCTTCTCTCTCGCTCTCATAGAATATAATATAATAGAAGTACTTTATTAATCCAGAGGGAAATTCAGCGCCACACAGATCGCACAGACACAATAAACATTTAGGTATAGTCAAAAATAAGAAAAGATGTACATTCTAAAATATACAGTCCAAATATATATACGGGTTCCATTAAATGTCACAGATGATGACTTGCAGAATGGGTACAATACAGTACGGCTCAATATACACACAATTGTTAAGGGGATGCAGACCAGAGAAAGACGTTTGTCTTGTTTACATCAGGCTGAGGGTCCCCCATTTTCAATTCATAGTGACATTTATGACATACACAACATACATGACATCATGACATAGGGACATAGTACATGACATACAGGTATATAGTACTGTTACATTTGTAATGTAACATCAGAGGCCCCAGTGAAGTGTAACATAAACACAGAAAATGCTGCACGTCAGTTTGGCAGTGTTTATAAGACTTGATTGATTGATTGATTGATTGAACATTGTATTAACAGATTGCAGAATGGGTACAATACACAGTACCCATTCTGCAATCTGTTAATCAACTTTTCAATCAATCACACAGCTCAATAAAGGGAAAGACTTTCGTCTTGTTTACATCAGGGTCCCCCCATTTTCAATTCATCATAACATAATATTCATAACCAGTTGCATGTATTAAATTAAAAGATGTGTTTTACATATAGTTTTATTAAAATTAGTGGCAACTATTTTGGTGTATCATCAATGTGAACATACTGAGAATGTCAAATAAATGTGTGCATGTGTGTGTGTGTGTGTGCGTGTGTGTGTGTGTGTGTGTGTGTGCGTGCGTGCGTGTGAGATAGAGAGAGATGGGGGGGTGAGAGAGATGAGGAAGGGGCAAGAGAGCTGGGAGAGTGTGTGTGAGAGAGAGAGAGAGAGAGAGAGAGAGAGAGAGAGAGCGAGAGAGAGAGAGAGAGAGGCCTGCTGACTTCAGGTCAGTTTACAGAGAGAGAGAGAGAGAGAGAGAGAGAGAGAGAGACCAGTCTTTCTCTGGTCTGCATCCCCTTAACAATTGTGTGTATTGAGATGTACTGTATTGTACCCATTCTGCAATCTGTTAATAAAGTTTTCAATCAATCAATCAATCAATCAATCAATCAATCAATCAATCAATTCAATCAGATGTTACAGGCTGGTCTACAGCGCCGCCCTGTGGCCGGTGCCTGTATGGTATATACACACGTGTGTCTCACTACGTCCGGCAGGAGGAGGAGGTGTGGTTTGTTTACCGGTGTTTTCCAACAACAACACGGCAGCGTTTGAGACGCAACTGGACTCGACTCATTCCATTGAACAGCTGTAACCGAGGAGGAGAAGCCGTCGGTGTCGCTGCTGCTGCTGCTGCTGAGTTTGTTATTTGACATCATCTCCGTGTTTAGTTACAGTAAACTGCTTGTATTCACATCTACTGAGCGCACATCATCAGATCTGTTGGGCTGCGTGGTGTCTGCAGCCACCTGTCGAGAGAGAGAGAGAGAGAGAGAGAGAGAGAGAGGGAGAGAGGGAGAGAGGGAGGGAGGGAGGGCAAGGCTCTGTTCTGGGATGTGTGCTGCGTGGGCTTCTTCCCTGGGAGTGGATTTACATTTCATACCGTAACCATGGATGTATTATAAGAGCTCTTACAACACACCCATGACTAACTTAAACGCTACATATATATATATAAATGCTGTTGCTCTGGATATGCAATTGAGAAGGTGGAAGGAAGTCTGTTTTGGTACATTGGTCATGGGTTAAAGGGGCAACGAGCGAAAAAAAAAAAAAAAAAAAAAAAATCTGCGTTAAGCGTGGTTAAGCTGCTTAATTTTTTCCCGCCGTTTTTTTTTTTTTTTTTTTTTTTTTTTTTTTTTTTTTTTTTGGTTTGGTTGATTAAGTGATTTAATGAAATAAACTTTATGAACAGATTGCAGGATGGGTACAGTACAGTACAGCTCAATACATAAAATTGTTACGGGGGGGATGCAGACCAGAGACAGACTTTGGTCTTGTTTACATCGGGGTCCCCCACGCGTGCGCGTGTGTGTGTAAATGGCGCGTGATTACGAAACCTAGCCGCATTTCTCGGTCGGAGACGCTCTCTGATTGGCACTGACTGACGCTCTCTGATTGGCACTGACTGACGCTCTCTGATTGGCCACTGACGCGCTTGCCCGCCCAATCCGTGACGAGCTGTGTCTTTTCCCATTTCCACGTCAAACAGCCTGCAAACTACCTGGCTGGCGTTCTATCGCCCTGCTCTAAGACAAACTCTAACCTTAACCAACTTCGAACAGTGCCTACGCTTAACCAGTGTAGGGGAAAAAAATTGATTGATTGATTGATTGATTGATTGATTGATAACTTTATTTACAGATTGCAGAATGGATATTCTATAATATTGCAGCTCAATACATACAATTGTTAAGGGGATGCAGACCAGAGAAAGTCTTTCGTCTTGTTTACATCCTGTGTGTGTGTGCGTGTGTGTGTGTAAATGGCTGCATTTATATAGCGCTTTACAATAAGAAAAAGTGTGTGTGTGTGTGTGTGTGTGTGTGTGTGTGTGTGTGTGTGTGTGTGTGTGTGTGTGTGTGTGTGTGTGTGTGTGTGTGTGTGTGTGTGTGTGTGTGTGTGTGTGTGTGTGTGTGTGCGTGTAAATGGCTGCATTTATAAAGCGCTTTACAATTTGTTCCTCACATTTGACCCATTCCCTCAGACGTTCACACACCGACGGCGGAGGCGACCATGCAAGGTGCCAACCTGCTCATCAGGAGCAATTAGGGGTTAAGTGTCTTGCTCAAGGACACTTGGACACACGCTGCCCGGGAGGAGCGGCAATCGAACCGGTAACCTTTCACTACCACACGACAGCAGGTTAACCCTTTCACTACCACACGACAGCAGGTTAACCCTTTCACTACCACACGACAGAAGGTTAACCCTTTCACTACCACACGACAGCAGGTTAACCCTTTCACTGCCACACTACAGCGGGTTAACCCTTTCACTGCCACGCGGCAGCCTGTTAACCCTTTCACTGCCACACGACAGCAGGTTAACCTTTTAACTGCCATGTGACAGCCTGTTAACCCTTTCACTACCACACGACAGCGGGTTAACCCTTTCACTGCCACACTACAGCGGGTTAACCCTTTCACTGCCATGCGACATCCTGTTAACCCTTTCACTGCCATGCGACAGCCTGTTAACCCTTTCTTTTTTTTAAAACTTTGGCCATTTCCCTGGCTCTTTTATACGTTTATTGCATTTATACTTGGTCAAGTTCGACCGACAGAAGCAGGCTGAAAGGGTTCAGATGGGGGGGAAGACACTCTGGGAAAGGCACGGCTGCAGTCCGGGATTCGAACTCGCTCAGCCCCAGATCCGTGCGAGCACGGTTGTCCACGGCGCTGAAATAGCACTCGCGGTACGTGGTGAGCTACTGGAGCTCCCACCTGTTAACCCTTTCACTGCCACACTACAGCGGGTTAACCCTTTCACTGCCACGTGACAGCGGGTTAACCCTTTCACTGCCACGTGACAGCGGGTTAACACTTTCACTGCCACGCGACAGCGGGTTAACCCTTTCACTGCCACCTGACAGCCTGTTAACCCTTTCACTGTCACGCAACAGCGGGTTAACCCTTTCACTACCACACTACAGAAGGTTAACCCTTTCACTACCACATTACAGACGGTTAACCCTTTCACTGCCACGTGACAGCGGGTTAACCCTTTCACTGCCACGCGACAGCGGGTTAACCCTTTCACTGCCACCTGACAGCCTGTTGACCCTTTCACTGTCACGCAACAGCGGGTTAACCCTTTCACTACCACACTACAGAAGGTTAACCCTTTCACTGCCATGTGACAGCCTGTTAACCCTTTCACTACCACACGACAGCGGGTTAACCCTTTCACTGCCACGTGACAGCGGGTTAACCCTTTCACTACCACACGACAGCAGGTTAACCCTTTCACTACCACACGACAGCAGGTTAACCCTTTCACTACCACACTACAGAAGGTTAACCCTTTCACTGCCACGTGACAGCGGGTTAACCCTTTCACTACCACACGACAGCAGGTTAACCCTTTCACTACCACACTACAGAAGGTTAACCCTTTCACTGCCACGTGACAGCGGGTTAACCCTTTCACTACCACACGACAGCAGGTTAACCCTTTCACTACCACACGACAGCAGGTTAACCCTTTCACTACCACACTACAGAAGGTTAACCCTTTCACTGCCATGTGACAGCCTGTTAACCCTTTCACTACCACACGACAGCGGGTTAACCCTTTCACTACCACACTACAGAAGGTTAACCCTTTCACTACCACATTACAGACGGTTAACCCTTTCAGTGCCACGTGACAGCGGGTTAACCCTTTCACTGCACACCTGTCTCACTGCTCGCATGTCTCACTGCTCGCCTGTCTCACTGCACACCTGTCTCACTGCTCGCCTGTCTCACTGCTCGCCTGTCTCACTGCTCCCTGTCTCACTGCTCGCCTGTCTCACTGCTCCCTGTCTCACTGCTCCCTGTCTCACTGCACACCTGTCTCACTGCTCGCCTGTCTCACTGCTCCCTGTCTCACTGATCGCCTGTCTCACTGCTCGCCTGTCTCACTGCTCGCCTGTCTCACTGCTCGCCTGTCTCACTGCACACCTGTCTCACTGCTCGCCTGTCTCACTGCTCGCCTGTCTCACTGCTCCCTGTCTCACTGCACACCTGTCTCACTGCTCGCCTGTCTCACTGCTCCCTGTCTCACTGATCGCCTGTCTCACTGCTCGCCTGTCTCACTGCTCGCCTGTCTCACTGCTCGCCTGTCTCACTGCTCGCCTGTCTCACTGCACACCTGTCTCACTGCTCGCCTGTCTCACTGCTCGCCTGTCTCACTGCACACCTGTCTCACTGCTCGCCTGTCTCACTGCTCCCTGTCTCACTGCTCGCCTGTCTCACTGCACACCTGTCTCACTGCTCGCCTGTCTCACTGCTCGCCTGTCTCACTGCTCCCTGTCTCACTGCTCGCCTGTCTCACTGCTCCCTGTCTCACTGCTCGCCTGTCTCACTGCACCCTGTCTCACTGCTCCCTGTCTCACTGCTCGCCTGTCTCACTGCACACCTGTCTCACTGCTCGCCTGTCTCACTGCTCGCCTGTCTCACTGCTCCCTGTCTCACTGCTCGCCTGTCTCACTGCTCGCCTGTCTCACTGCTCGCCTGTCTCACTGCGCACCTGTCTCACTGCGCACCTGTCTCACTGCTCCCTGTCTCACTGCTCGCCTGTCTCACTGCTCCCTGTCTCACTGCTCCCTGTCTCACTGCACACCTGTCTCACTGCTCGCCTGTCTCACTGCACACCTGTCTCACTGCTCGCCTGTCTCACTGCACACCTGTCTCACTGCTCGCCTGTCTCACTGCTCGCCTGTCTCACTGCTCCCTGTCTCACTGCTCGCCTGTCTCACTGCTCGCCTGTCTCACTGCACACCTGTCTCACTGCTCGCCTGTCTCACTGCTCGCCTGTCTCACTGCTCGCCTGTCTCACTGCTCCCTGTCTCACTGCTCGCCTGTCTCACTGCTCGCCTGTCTCACTGCACACCTGTCTCACTGCTCGCCTGTCTCACTGCTCGCCTGTCTCACTGCTCCCTGTCTCACTGCTCGCCTGTCTCACTGCTCGCCTGTCTCACTGCTCGCCTGTCTCACTGCTCCCTGTCTCACTGCTCGCCTGTCTCACTGCTCGCCTGTCTCACTGCATGCCTGTCCCACTGCTCGCCTGTCTCACTGCTCGCCTGTCTCACTGCTCGCCTGTCTCACTGCTCGCCTGTCTCACTGCACACATGTCTCACTGCTCGCCTGTCTCACTGCTCGCCTGTCTCACTGCACACCTGTCTCACTGCTCGCCTGTCTCACTGCTCCCTGTCTCACTGCTCGCCTGTCTCACTGCACACCTGTCTCACTGCTCGCCTGTCTCACTGCTCCCTGTCTCACTGCTCGTCTGTCTCACTGCTCGCCTGTCTCACTGCTCCCTGTCTCACTGCTCGCCTGTCTCACTGCTCGCCTGTCTCACTGCACACCTGTCTCACTGCTCGCCTGTCTCACTGCTCGCCTGTCTCACTGCTCCCTGTCTCACTGCTCGCCTGTCTCACTGCTCCCTGTCTCACTGCTCGCCTGTCTCACTGCTCCCTGTCTCACTGCTCGCCTGTCTCACTGCTCGCCTGTCTCACTGCATGCCTGTCCCACTGCTCGCCTGTCTCACTGCTCGCCTGTCTCACTGCTCGCCTGTCTCACTGCTCGCCTGTCTCACTGCACACCTGTCTCACTGCTCGCCTGTCTCACTGCTCGCCTGTCTCACTGCACACCTGTCTCACTGCTCGCCTGTCTCACTGCTCCCTGTCTCACTGCTCGCCTGTCTCACTGCTCGCCTGTCTCACTGCTCGCCTGTCTCACTGCTCCCTGTCTCACTGCTCGCCTGTCTCACTGCTCCCTGTCTCACTGCTCGCCTGTCTCACTGCTCCCTGTCTCACTGCTCGCCTGTCTCACTGCTCCCTGTCTCACTGCACACCTGTCTCACTGCTCGCCTGTCTCACTGCACACCTGTCTCACTGCTCGCCTGTCTCACTGCTCGCCTGTCTCACTGCTCCCTGTCTCACTGCTCGCCTGTCTCACTGCTCGCCTGTCTCACTGCACACCTGTCTCACTGCTCGCCTGTCTCACTGCTCCCTGTCTCACTGCTCGCCTGTCTCACTGCTCGCCTGTCTCACTGCTCGCCTGTCTCACTGCTCGCCTGTCTCACTGCTCCCTGTCTCACTGCTCGCCTGTCTCACTGCACCCTGTCTCACTGCTCCCTGTCTCACTGCTCGCCTGTCTCACTGCACACCTGTCTCACTGCTCGCCTGTCTCACTGCTCGCCTGTCTCACTGCTCCCTGTCTCACTGCTCGCCTGTCTCACTGCTCGCCTGTCTCACTGCTCGCCTGTCTCACTGCGCACCTGTCTCACTGCGCACCTGTCTCACTGCTCCCTGTCTCACTGCTCGCCTGTCTCACTGCTCCCTGTCTCACTGCTCCCTGTCTCACTGCACACCTGTCTCACTGCTCGCCTGTCTCACTGCTCGCCTGTCTCACTGCTCCCTGTCTCACTGCTCGCCTGTCTCACTGCTCGCCTGTCTCACTGCTCGCCTGTCTCACTGCTCCCTGTCTCACTGCTCGCCTGTCTCACTGCTCGCCTGTCTCACTGCATGCCTGTCCCACTGCTCGCCTGTCTCACTGCTCGCCTGTCTCACTGCTCGCCTGTCTCACTGCTCGCCTGTCTCACTGCTCGCCTGTCTCACTGCTCGCCTGTCTCACTGCACACCTGTCTCACTGCTCGCCTGTCTCACTGCTCCCTGTCTCACTGCTCGCCTGTCTCACTGCACACCTGTCTCACTGCTCGCCTGTCTCACTGCTCCCTGTCTCACTGCTCGTCTGTCTCACTGCTCGCCTGTCTCACTGCACACCTGTCTCACTGCTCGCCTGTCTCACTGCTCGCCTGTCTCACTGCTCCCTGTCTCACTGCTCGCCTGTCTCACTGCTCGCCTGTCTCACTGCTCGCCTGTCTCACTGCTCGCCTGTCTCACTGCTCGCCTGTCTCACTGCTCGCCTGTCTCACTGCTCCCTGTCTCACTGCTCGCCTGTCTCACTGCTCGCCTGTCTCACTGCACACCTGTCTCACTGCTCGCCTGTCTCACTGCTCGCCTGTCTCACTGCTCCCTGTCTCACTGCTCGCCTGTCTCACTGCTCGCCTGTCTCACTGCTCGCCTGTCTCACTGCTCCCTGTCTCACTGCTCGCCTGTCTCACTGCTCGCCTGTCTCACTGCATGCCTGTCCCACTGCTCGCCTGTCTCACTGCTCGCCTGTCTCACTGCTCGCCTGTCTCACTGCTCGCCTGTCTCACTGCACACATGTCTCACTGCTCGCCTGTCTCACTGCTCGCCTGTCTCACTGCACACCTGTCTCACTGCTCGCCTGTCTCACTGCTCCCTGTCTCACTGCTCGCCTGTCTCACTGCACACCTGTCTCACTGCTCGCCTGTCTCACTGCTCCCTGTCTCACTGCTCGTCTGTCTCACTGCTCGCCTGTCTCACTGCTCCCTGTCTCACTGCTCGCCTGTCTCACTGCTCGCCTGTCTCACTGCTCGCCTGTCTCACTGCTCCCTGTCTCACTGCTCGCCTGTCTCACTGCTCCCTGTCTCACTGCTCGCCTGTCTCACTGCTCCCTGTCTCACTGCTCGCCTGTCTCACTGCTCGCCTGTCTCACTGCATGCCTGTCCCACTGCTCGCCTGTCTCACTGCTCGCCTGTCTCACTGCTCGCCTGTCTCACTGCTCGCCTGTCTCACTGCACACCTGTCTCACTGCTCGCCTGTCTCACTGCTCGCCTGTCTCACTGCACACCTGTCTCACTGCTCGCCTGTCTCACTGCTCCCTGTCTCACTGCTCGCCTGTCTCACTGCTCGCCTGTCTCACTGCTCGCCTGTCTCACTGCTCCCTGTCTCACTGCTCGCCTGTCTCACTGCTCCCTGTCTCACTGCTCGCCTGTCTCACTGCTCCCTGTCTCACTGCTCGCCTGTCTCACTGCTCCCTGTCTCACTGCACACCTGTCTCACTGCTCGCCTGTCTCACTGCACACCTGTCGCACTGCTCGCCTGTCTCACTGCTCGCCTGTCTCACTGCTCCCTGTCTCACTGCTCGCCTGTCTCACTGCTCGCCTGTCTCACTGCACACCTGTCTCACTGCTCGCCTGTCTCACTGCTCCCTGTCTCACTGCACACCTGTCTCACTGCTCGCCTGTCTCACTGCACACCTGTCTCACTGCTCGCCTGTCTCACTGCTCGCCTGTCTCACTGCTCCCTGTCTCACTGCTCGCCTGTCTCACTGCTCGCCTGTCTCACTGCTCGCCTGTCTCACTGCACACCTGTCTCACTGCTCGCCTGTCTCACTGCTCGCCTGTCTCACTGCTCCCTGTCTCACTGCTCGCCTGTCTTACTCACTCTTAATCTCTCACTCTTAATGTATCACTCTTACTGTCTCACTCTTAATGTCTCACTCTTACTGTCTCACTCACCCTTACTGTATCACTCTTAATGTCTCACTCTTAATCTCTCACTCTTAATGTCTCACTCTTACTGTCTCACTCTTAATGTATCACTCTTAATGTCTCACTCTTAATGGCTCACTCTTAATGTCTCACTCACTCTTAATCTCTCACTCTTAATGTATCACTCTTACTGTCTCACTCTTAATGTCTCACTCTTACTGTCTCACTCACCCTTACTGTATCACTCTTAATGTCTCACTCTTAATCTCTCACTCTTAATGTCTCACTCTTACTGTCTCACTCTTAATGTATCACTCTTAATGTCTCACTCTTAATGGCTCACTCTTAATGGCTCACTCTTAATGTCTCACTCTTACTGTCTCACTCTTAATGTCTCACTCTTACTGTCTCACTCACTCTTAACCTCTCACTCTTAATGTCTCACTCACTCTTACTGTCTCACTCTTAATGTCTCACTCTTACTGTCTCACTCTTAATGTCTCACTCTTAATGTCTCACTCACTCTTAATCTCTCACTCTTAATGTCTCACTCTTAATGTCTCACTCTTAATGTCTCACTCTTACTGTCTCACTCTTAATGTCTCACTCTTACTGTCTCACTCTTAATGTCTCACTCTTACTGTCTCACTCACTCTTACTCTCTCACTATTACTGTATCACTCTTACTGTCTCACTCACCCTTACTGTCTCACTCTTAATGTCTCACTCTTACTGTCTCACTCTTACTGTCTCACTCACTCTTAATCTCTCACTCTTAATGTCTCACTCTTACTGTCTCACTCACTCTTAATGTCTCACTCTTACTGTCTCACTCTTAATGTATCACTCTTACTGTCTCACTCTTAATGTCTCACTCTTACTGTCTCACTCACCCTTACTGTCTCACTCTTAATGTCTCACTATTACTGTCTCACTCACTCTTAATCTCTCACTCTTACTGTCTCACTCTTAATGTCTCACTCTTAATGTCTCACTCTTACTGTCTCACTCACTCTTACTGTCTCACTCTTAATGTCTCACTCTTACTGTCTCACTCACTCTTAATCTCTCACTCTTAATGTCTCACTCTTACTGTCTCACTCTTACTGTCTCACTCTTAATGTCTCACTCACTCTTAATGTCTCGCTCTTACTGTCTCACTCTTAATGTCTCACTCTTACTGTCTCACTCACTCTTAATGTCTCACTCTTACTGTCTCACTCTTAATGTCTCACTCTTAATGTCTCACTCTTACTGTCTCACTCACTCTTACTGTCTCACTCTTAATCTCTCACTCTTACTGTCTCACTCACTCTTAATCTCTCACTCTCAATGTCTCACTCTTACTGTCTCACTCTTAATGTCTCACTCTTACTGTCTCACTCTTAATGTCTCACTCTTACTGTCTCACTCACTCTTAATCGCTCACTCTCAATGTCTCACTCTTACTGTCTCACTCTTAATGTCTCACTCTTAATGTCTCACTCTTACTGTCTCACTCACTCTTACTGTCTCACTCTTAATGTCTCACTCTTAATCTCTCACTCTTAATGTCGCACTCTTACTGTCTCACTCACTCTTACTGTCTCACTCTTACTGTCTCACTCTTAATGTCTTACTCTTAATGACTCACTCTTACTGTCTCACTCACTCTTAATGTCTCACTCTTAATCTCTCACTCTTAATGTATCACTCTTACTGTCTCACTCTTACTGTCTCACTCTTACTGTCTCACTCACTCTTAATCTCTCACTCTTAATGTATCACTCTTACTGTCTCACTCTTAATGTCTCACTCTTACTGTCTCACTCACCCTTACTGTATCACTCTTAATGTCTCACTCTTAATCTCTCACTCTTAATGTCTCACTCTTACTGTCTCACTCTTAATGTATCACTCTTAATGTATCACTCTTAATGTCTCACTCTTAATGTCTCACTCTTACTGTCTCACTCTTAATGTCTCACTCTTACTGTCTCACTCACTCTTAACCTCTCACTCTTAATGTCTCACTCACTCTTACTGTCTCACTCTTAATGTCTCACTCTTACTGTCTCACTCTTAATGTCTCACTCTTACTGTCTCACTCTTAATGTCTCACTCACTCTTAATCTCTCACTCTTAATGTCTCACTCTTACTGTCTCACTCACTCTTAATCTCTCACTCTTAATGTCTCACTCTTACTGTCTCACTCTTAATGTCTCACTCTTAATCTCTCACTCTTAATGTATCACTCTTAATGTCTCACTCTTACTGTCTCACTCTTAATGTCTCACTCTTACTGTCTCACTCTTAATGTCTCACTCTTACTGTCTCACTCACTCTTAATCTCTCACTCTTACTGTCTCACTCTTAATGTCTCACTCTTAATGTCTCACTCTTACTGTCTCACTCACTCTTACTGTCTCACTCTTAATGTCTCACTCTTACTGTCTCACTCACTCTTAATCTCTCACTCTTACTGTCTCACTCTTACTGTCTCACTCACTCTTAATCTCTCACTATTACTGTATCACTCTTACTGTCTCACTCACCCTTACTGTCTCACTCTTAATGTCTCACTCTTACTGTCTCACTCTTACTGTCTCACTCACTCTTAATCTCTCACTCTTAATGTCTCACTCTTACTGTCTCACTCACTCTTAATGTCTCACTCTTACTGTCTCACTCTTAATGTCTCACTCTTACTGTCTCACTCTTAATGTCTCACTCTTACTGTCTCACTCACCCTTACTGTCTCACTCTTAATGTCTCACTATTACTGTCTCACTCACTCTTAATCTCTCACTCTTACTGTCTCACTCTTAATGTCTCACTCTTAATGTCTCACTCTTACTGTCTCACTCACTCTTACTGTCTCACTCTTAATGTCTCACTCTTACTGTCTCACTCACTCTTAATCTCTCACTCTTAATGTCTCACTCTTACTGTCTCACTCTTACTGTCTCACTCTTAATGTCTCACTCACTCTTAATGTCTCGCTCTTACTGTCTCACTCTTAATGTCTCACTCTTACTGTCTCACTCACTCTTAATGTCTCACTCTTACTGTCTAACTCTTAATGTCTCACTCTTAATGTCTCACTCTTACTGTCTCACTCACTCTTACTGTCTCACTCTTAATCTCTCACTCTTACTGTCTCACTCACTCTTAATCTCTCACTCTCAATGTCTCACTCTTACTGTCTCACTCTTAATGTCTCACTCTTACTGTCTCACTCTTAATGTCTCACTCTTACTGTCTCACTCACTCTTAATCTCTCACTCTTACTGTCTCACTCTTAATGTCTCACTCTTAATGTCTCACTCTTAATGTCTCACTCACTCTTACTGTCTCACTCTTAATGTCTCACTCTTACTGTCTCACTCACTCTTAATCTCTCACTCTTACTGTCTCACTCTTAATGTATCACTCTTACTGTCTCACTCTTAATGTCTCACTCACTCTTAATGTCTCGCTCTTAATGTCTCACTCTTAATGTCTCACTCTTACTGTCTCACTCACTCTTAATGTCTCACTCTTACTGTCTCACTCTTAATGTCTCACTCTTACTGTCTCACTCTTAATGTCTCACTCTTAATGTCTCACTCACTCTTAATCTCTCACTGTACTGTACAGCTGTACTGTACTGTACCCATTCTGCAATCTGTTAATAAAATGTTCAATCAAGAATGGAGTGATTGACAGTGTCAAAGGCCTTTTGTAGGTCCAGCATGATCTGTTAATACAATTTTCAATCAATCAATCAATCAATCAATCAATCAATCAATCAATCAATCAATCAAGACCCTCGTCGCGGGCACTGCATTCCGTTCTCGGAATGGATTTGACTCGAGAGAGAGATCATCAGCAGGCTATTATATGATATTCAGACTCTAGATCTATTTGCAGAGCCAGATGAGATGAGGCTCTTGACAATTAATTTTGCACGTACTGTATAGCTACAGACAGTGTATGTGTGTATGCGCGCACTGCGGGAGGTGGCCAGAAGCGCGCAACTAGCCAACTACTATTATTACTACTATATTAATACAGTTTGATCCATCGCAAAGCGCTCCAGCGCTTGAATACGGCCGGGGGATCCGCTCTATACAATGCAGACCCACGGCTCTCGTATTATAATGAGCCCGCGAGGCGTGTTATTATTAGAGTTAATAATATTGTATATTGTTTACACTGCCTTTTTATTCCATTTTTACTTCTCCACTGTACTATAATTATGTGACCTGTACCTCTATGTCTTCTACTACCTGTACCTCCCCTCCCCCCGGCCCTCCCCATGCTGCTGATTTTATATTATTTTATGAAGAGATACGTCAGACGTACTTCGAGATACTTTCTGTATTTTTCTCCCATCCCCAATTTAGTCGTTATGCTGCCAATTCCCTTCCTGGTTGTTGCGCGCATTGTCCCACTGTCGGCCGGGGGAGGGTGTAGACTATCACATGCCTCCTCTGATACATGTGGAGTCGCCAGCCGCTTCTTTTCACCTGACAGCGAGGAGTTTCACTGGGGGAACGTAACGCGTGCAGAGCAGCGTTTCCCAAACTTACGGTCGCGACCCAAATTGGGTCGCGGACCCGTTTTTATTGGGTCGCCAATTGGCAGAGTAAAATGCATAACACAGGGCTCATCTCCAGCAGGTAGAGTTCTCCTGCTTGCCTACTTATGTGAATCTGGGTTTTCTACTCTCTAGCATACCTGAAAAACAAATACAGAAACAGACTAAATGCTCAGCATGACCTCAGAATAGCACTTTCAAAAACCAAGCCCAGAATAGATCTGCTGGTTGAAAACTTCAAATAGCCACATACCTCTCATTAGATTTCATTGTGCCATAGATGAAATATTATACCCCTTCTAGCATGATGTCAGGTCAGTAGAATTTTTAAATAAGTCAGTACAAATTAATCAGAATGTTGCTCAATGTTGGGGTTTAAGGTTGAGGGAGGGAGGGAGGGGGTAAGAAATGGAGAGTTGAAAAAGGGGTGAGAAATAGAAAGGAGAGTAGAACATGTTTGTTCATTTAAAAGTGTTACAAAATTGTATATGTACATATTTTATGAGGTGGTGAGAAACTTAACATTACACTCAAATTACACAAATTTGATTATTGCTGTGATGTACTTTTATAATGAAATAAATACATTTTATATACATTTTAAATTCACGGTTTGTTGTGTTCTTTATCAGTAGTTTATAAATGTATGTTATGGCAATCCATGATGTATTTTTGTAAGTTTGGGTCCCGGGGAAACACCAAATTTATCTTTTGGGTCTCGAGCTGAAAAAGTTTGGGAACCCCCTGGTACGGAGGTTCACGCTATTTACCCCAGATCCCCTCCCTGCTGACCAGGCGCCCCGACCGACCAGTAGGAGTCGCTGTTTACAACGACCAGGACACATACCCCACCGGCGTCCCACCCGCTCGCTAACACTGCCTTAGTATGGACGACTGACCAAGCCGGAGGCACCGCTGACAGCTGGATTCGATCCCAGAGTCTCTGCGGTGGCAGGCGAGTGCTTAGTCCACTGCGCTACCCAGCCGCACCCTCAGAAGCAGGTTTAACAGACGAATTATGGTGAGATTAAAGACACTAACATCATTATACACGACTTGAAATAATGTCAGTCATGATTGTAAACGATTATAATGTTATTCAAATGTAGATTGGCATAAATTGTCCGTTTTACCCTCAAATTCGGTAAGAGGCCAAGTAATCCTAAAGAAATCACACCTTACTAATTACTGTTAATTGGTCATCTGTGACGGAATACATTTCCCAATATTGCCTACAGGTTGACAAGTAAATGATACAGTAAATAAATCTGCCTACATTCTTTAGACAGACGCTTTATCTTTATTACGGATCCCCATTAGTCATCGCCGCAGCAACAACTAGTCTTCCTGGGGTCCACACACAACAAAAACAGTACATACATACATAACATTATAGTAGCATACATTTAAAAATATATTCCAATATTCCTACATATAAAAATAATTCCAAATAGCATTACAGTACACAAACAGAGTATCAGATCACAGAAAATACAATAAAAGGGATTAAACTCTCAGACAGTCATATCTTTACAGTGTCAACTACGCTTAGTCCGCTGCGCTACCCGGCCGCCCGATTCTAAATGTTACAGTGTGGGTGTGTTATGTGTACTTTCTTACAGTATAACCTGGAGTGACGTTCAGGTGATACATGGGGACATTCTGCCCTCTAGTGATAAATGTGCAGAACACATCTGGAGTAATGCCAGACCGAATCCCCCACGTCATTAGTTTAACTATTTATTATAATGCAGAATAAATGTTGATGGTAATAGTTATTCTTGGTGAGGTGGTTCTACTCTTAGGGGTGCTCCCTGCTGCAAGAGATTAAAGCATAACGTTTAATGTTGCTCCATGTGAGTAGACCTTTAGGCTGTGGTGGGACATCTTTCATCCAAATGAAAACCTATAGCGAGCTGAAAGGTCCCACTCTATCCTTCCTCATCATAACTATATTATAATAATTAATAATAGTTATGATGAGGAAGGATAGAGTGGGACCTTTCAGCTCGCTATAAGTTTTCTCTAAATCACTTCTAAAGAACTATCTATCTAACCAACTTTCTGATTATCTCTTACAGAATGACCTCCTGACCTCGACCCTAATCAGTCAGGCTTCAGGACTGGTCACTCCACAGAGACGGCCCTCATAGCGGTCACAGAGTCTCTGTCTCACCATGCTATTTCATTTTATTAGCTCTTATCTAATTCATTACTTCATTACCGCTATTGTTATTTATTGTCGTTTTATTTCTATTTCAATTATTGTGTTGCATTTATTTGATTTTTATATGACTTCTTCGTTTGTTTGAAATACAACCTGCGGGCATTTTCTGTTTCTGTAAAATCCTGTTTTTATTTTGATTTGGGTTTCTTTGTTACTTAACTGTATTGAAAGGTCCTTTATAAGTAGAGTAACATTTACTTTAGAGGGCATAATAATCACGATTAAGCACCTATTGAGGAATTTGATGTTAAACTATTGATTATAGTTACTCAAGTCTCAGACCTGATGACCTGAATGGCTTCTACTTCCCTCCCTAATGACACATTCAGTAAAGACCTATCAATCGGTTTACCTCTAATCGAGTGAATAATATTTGTTCTATATACTTTGTTAACATTTAGTTCATTAGTTCATTAGGTACTTTATTATTTATAAAAGTAGAGCGTTACATGCTCCGCTCAATAAGAGTTCACTCCACCATGGAATATGACCTCTCCTGGATATCTCTATACATCACTGGCATTGGGGCTTTCCCCCAGCATATTTAAACACGGTTTCTGAAACACAAGTTAGTGGTGGTGACTAGTGGTCTTGTAACGGAAATATTTCTATGATAAGAGATTCGATAGAGCGATGAAATAAAGATTAAAAGGAAACAAATGGACGTTCCGTTTTTTTTTATTTGAGAAGCTGGAGCAAAACAGCTGGACACAGTCTGACGGAACAGGAGATCTGCTGAGAGAGATGTACCACGAGAGAGCGTTGAACATCAGAGCCTATATGCAGAGTCCTGGGCGGATGAAACCGCTGAGTCGAGAGAGCTGTTGCAAACAGAAGCCGGATGTAGCCTGTTTCATGAGGAAACGGTTTGCGACTGGGGCGCCTCGCTTTCTTGAGAATAGAATAGGTGTTCGTATGTGGTTTTCAACTCGGGGCTCAGGGTACAGACAAGATGTTCCACGCAAAGGTGTCAGGTCGTACAGTTTCATGTCAAAAGGTGAATAGGTCAATGTGTTCCGATGAATTGGTACAGAGTCAAGGATGTTTCATGCAAAGGTGACAAGTTCCATGAACAGTTTAAGTCAAAGGTCAATGTATTCAGATGAGTTTGTACATTGCTGTTTAAGGTATATTTTTTCCAATATAGTCTCCACTCCCAGAGCAGACAATATTGATGGTGACTATTACTTTACCATTGACTGAAGGAAGGCTCGCTGTCTGTTCAATGTATCATAATAAGGAGACAGTAGCCAAAGTAACTCCGTAGATCATCCTCCATATGTGTGTGTGGGTTTTACAAAGTTTAAACAATGGGAAAGCATTAAACCGATAATTTCATCTGTCTAAACCTCCTAACTCTATTCGCCCTCAAATCTGTGTTCGTTTTTTTCATCTGCTGAAAAGTTGGGTTTTTGGAGTTATGAGGTTTTGTCCCGCCAGCATCGAAAAGATATTTAATTAATATTTACCGTGGTTTTTGTGATCAGAAAGTAACATAAAATTATGACAAACAAACACAGAACGGTACAAACAGGATCAGCAGCTCACACAGGGAAGAACAGGCCAGTTATACACGAGGGTTATAGATGACAAGACGAGACACACCTGGGTTGATTGCAAATGGATACACCTGGGAGGGAAACGATAAGGACTACAAGACCAGAACAGGGAACTACAACTAGACATAACACATCACACACTGGGAACACCTGATCAGGGTACAAACATAAGGGTTTACCCCCCCCCCCCCACACACGTAACAGTGACTCTTTGTGAACTGCAATACATTTGATTCCTAAATATTGAAAATGTTGTGCCAAAGTGCTGTATTGTTTTAAATCAAGAAGTTTATTCCATTCAATCACACAATACAATCTTTTCTATAGCAATTGTGTCCTGCATGTTTTTCCATCTAAGTGGAACTACAAGATTAGTACCTACAACTGCACAATGACGAGAATAAAATGAATACAATTGTATATTTACTGTTTAATGTCTATTCACTATGAACAGAATGTGAACAATTAAAAGAGTAAAGAGATATATCTTCAATGCATGAGCATGTTACTTCAGAGTTATTTTTAGAGGATTGTGCTTCAATATATTCCACTCAGCAGCACTATTAATCTAGATCCAGCTCTTAAAAATCACACCTCTACTGCAAGTTCACACGTCGTTTAACAGCACTGCCTGCCAGGTTAATGGTGCGGAGTAGAGGTGCGATTTCTTAGAGCTGGATCTGTATGCAGTAGGGTGACCAGGTGTCCCCCTTCTGGTTGTACTGTCCCACCATTTGACCGAATGTCCCACATATTGAGAGGATGTCCCTCTTTTCGAAGCAAAAAAAAAACATTGGTCTGAAAGTTTGAATATTTAAAACAGATGTTAGGTGGTAACACGCCGGCTGCCAGTGCCAAGATGAATGTGGAGAGATATAATTCTGTATTTAATTTGTATTTATTTTGATTTAACCTTAAATCAATTAATCTATTCGGTGAAGACCATGTTATTCTAATAAATCTTTTTACATTATCTATCTGTCCCACTTTGTCCCACTTTGTCCCACCAAAATCTTACTGTTGTCCTGCTTTTGGACTTTTTGCATCTGGTCACCCTAGTATGCAGACATCATTGTAAAAACATCACATGTAAACTTAACGCTGCCTTCATGGCACAATCTTGACATAGCTGTCAACATTGGGATTTGAAAAAACAGGAGATTTCGCCCCACCCCCCGGGTCCGCCCCCTCCCAATGTAGTCTCCTCCCCCTCGTATGTATATATTTTCTGTTAGGATGTTGAGAGCTTTGTCTTGGACCTCTTTGCTGAGCTGCCTCGTCGCTGCCATCTGCTGGTCAAAACCTGTATTGTATCCATTCTACAATATGTTAATAAAGTTTTCAATCAATCAATAATAGGCAAGGGTACACAGTGAATCCTAAATTTCGACTAGGCAACCACTTATCAGTCCAACAAGGACTGGGTAAACTACTAGTTGCTACATTAAATTAATCAGATACCTGGTTGAAAGTGAAATGCTGTGAACATCCCTGCATTAAATGAATGGAAGTGTAAGACAAATTCAGTATAAATTCACTTTATGTAGTAGTATAGCATTAACATGTTCATATTTATTGAAATCTTTTACAATTCATACATAAATGTTATGATGAATTGAAAATGAGGGGCCCTGATGTAAACAAGAAGTCTTTCTCTGGTCTGCATCCCCTTAACAATTGTGTATTGCGCCATACTGTATTGTACCCATTCTGCAATCTGTTAATAAAGTTAGCAATCAATCAATGTATTACCATAGTGTCTTTATACCTTCATCACTGTACATATTAATACTACAATTCAAGAAGAATCAATAGGTTTATTTGTCACATACATACAGTGAAATGCGGGTGGTCATGCCCGCATTGATTGTGCAAAATACAATAATAAAAAAATAGGCATAGAAAAAAGAAAATAGGTAAGACACAAGATATGCATGATAAAAAAAACATGCCAAGTTCCTGAAAAACTGGTTCCTATGTACACTACAATACAATATACAATTGTAACTCTTAATGTATCTAAACTATACAATACCTCCTTCCTTTAAAGTGACATTTTGTTTAAAGTGATCTGTACATACATCTGATTAGCACTATTACTCAGTAGTACTCATTTATTTATTTTATACCCAGTACATTGTATATTACTATTGCACTTTACTGTTACATTGGCTGTCTTTTCGTTGTACTGTACTTGTGCTGTATAATGACAATACATTTTAATCTAATCTATTCTAATTGGACCGTCTTATCACTCTCTGGATGCTTTGGAGAGACACATTTAGCGTGTGAGAGAATGGATGGGAGATACCACTTCATTCCCTGTGGGGGTCTCTTGCATCGGCAAGGGACTTGTTGTAGGTATAGGTCGCAGACCTCGCATTTCTCAACACCTTCTGAGAAGGGGTGTATTTGTGAACTGGACCAGTGTGATTGATCTTGCATGACAGTAAAGCACAAACAGTACTGTTGTCCAATGCCATTCTGTTTTCTGTGACAATCTTCTTCACCATACTGAATACCCTTTCAAAGCTGGCATTGCTGTGTGGAATGCATAATAGAGCCTTCATAAGTCTCGTCAGCTCACTGAACCTCAAGTCCTTGCCTAGAAGGCCCCAAAATCGGTCAATTCTGTCTTCTTGGGGGAGCTGCGTGCTGTCGGTCACCTGGTAGTCGATGAGTTCCTCTCTCAGCCCATCCAGATTGAAACTCAACTGAGGGAACAGGGCTCCTAGCCTTGTCCCTGTAAAACCATACCATACAATACATTATACAATATACAATACAATACTATAACACTCAAAGTATCTTGCCACTTGTTTTTGCTGTCTTCAACTGGAAATTATAATTATATTCTAACTGGAATTTGGATTTAGTATCACCAGGCGTGCATAAGAACAGATAATGATATCTACTGTAATCTAGTGTACTTTTTTATTTCCCCCACAGTGCAACTAGGAATGTGGAACTGTGCAACTAGGAATGTGGAATGTGAAACAGATCTAATTGTTCCTACATGCTAACAATAGGGAGGAGAAACTAACTGCGTTTCAATATTTGTCAAAAACGTTACCTTTTGTGGCTTATTATCGCGAATCATAACAATTATTGATATGATTCATTCAGAACGCTGAACTTTGAACCACTACAGTATGTGACAGGAAGTGTAGTTCAGAAAAATGTATTCTCTGTCTCCATTTTCTATGGTGTGGTGATTGCCAGGGGTGCAGTCGTAATTTCAGAAGTGCCTGTACTCAAGTTTCAAGTTTCTTTAATAGTTGTCATACAGAAGTACAGAATACTTTCATACAAAATGCTTCTTACTGTTACGCTCCAGAGACTGTGCTAGACAAGATAGTATCAAATAACATAGTATAGCATGTAAATTAGAAGTAGAAAATGAGGTCACAGTGTTCAGTATAGACATATGTACAATGTTCGATGCAGAATAGACGTAACTGAGTTACCATATAATATACAATACTATGCAGTGTACTAATGTACAATACTATATAGTGCAAAGCAGAAATGGGATGAGGTACAATTTAGGTACAATTTACAGTAAGGTACGAGTAACTACGAGTTGTAGTGCAATCCTTCATCAATAAATATAAAGTGTGGGGAGTGGGTGCTACAGTGTGTTTGTTTAAAGTGAGTGTGTGCTATAAAGTGTGTGGAGTGGGTGCTACAGTGTGTTTAAATGACGTTGCGTGATTATTATGTATGTTGGAGCCGAAATACTTGATTGGACTTATTGCTATTTATGTTATGGTTGATGGTTATACCTATAGATGAAAATTTGTTAAATGTATGGAATATTGAAAGAAATGACTTATTGGTTTATATAAGTTATGCAAATCCCAATAATATGCTATGGATAAGATATGAGTTATGATTGCTGAGTGTTTAGGTAGGTCTGGCTCCCTCTTTGGGTCAGCCCTGCTATTACAGGGCCTGGCAGGATCCTTATTAGGGGAACTGCTCGCACCTGGGAATAGCCAAAATTAATAGGATATACCTGGTTGGAGACTGGGGAACGGACACAGTATTTCTACCGCAAATACCGAAAATATAGACTCAAATCATGTTTAATTTAATTGTTTTATAAGGCAAGTGGGCCAAACTTTTTCTTTAATGATTTGTGAATAAATTCCCTTTGTTAATTGGAAACAACAGACTTTTGGTTTTTGGATTACGCGTCGTCAACCCCGCTCAGAGTGACTGTTTGTTAAAGCCACTATACAATGCATAAATAGTAGGAAACATGTTTGTATGGGAAATTACTAGTTTGTTTAGTTTTTGTAAATATTGCCTTGAAATAGAGAAGCTGAAAAAAAGGTAGCAGGATGTAGCCTTCAATATATAAAGAAATTATATTTATAACAGATATGGTTGAAAAACAAACAATGTTTTAAATGTAATTGTAGATACAATATTGTAGTTACAATTTCTTTAATTGAATTAACTTAAACTAGAAAAGTAAATACAAACTAAATTAACAATGTAACTTACAGTTTACAGTTTCCTTCTGAAGCACAACTAAATGTCTCATCCTACCAGTCGGGACCATTTGGTTCCACAGCTCAAGCAAACCCCCACCAATTGGTACAGGGCTTGTATTTTGGGTTTTGCACTTCTCGTCCTTTGTTATGCTATTGCTATGCTATTGTTATGCAAAGACTATAGGTGATAGGTGAGTACCGGTACTTGGCGCGACGAGTCGAGTGAAAGTTGTGAACGCATTTTTTGTGTGCACGCGCGTGCACATCCGTGCGCGTACTTCTGCTCAGAAAAGTGCTGGGACGGCGTGGTACCGCGTGGCATGACCACTGCACCACCATATCCCGCTCACCTGTCTCGGGCGCGTCCGGCACAGGTGCACTTCATCTGCGCTAATGCGCTCTGCTCTGGCGGGAGTTTCTCCGGAACTCCTAATATGGGCATATGCACCAGTACCTTAGCCGACACATAGCAGCCGTCTATTGCCGCGCCAGCTGGTCTGCCACAACACAGAGGGGGAAACTTAGCCCCTCCCTCCCTATTTTTACAGACATACCAACTATCCATCATTTGTATAATAATGTCTTATTTTTTTAAATTAAATTATCCGTCTTTGAATTGAACTATCTGATATTCATAGAAACGGTTTCACCTTTTTCATATAACTAATAAAACTATAGTTTGAGCGCTAGAGAGAGAGTAGATCTGTAGTGAATATTACGTATTTCTAATTGTAACTGAGGGGTACAATTCCCTGACTGTATTAATAAGTATGGTATCATTAAACCACTACCGTCTTATGTACATTACTACTGGCCATACAGTACACGAGTATATGATGAGAACTCCTCCACAATGATACGGTTTCCACACAAATCTGGATTAAGAATATTTATTAGCAGCAAAAGGTACATAATATACTTTACTACTTCACTTTGAATGCGCTTATAAGGCAAAGGAATGTGCGTAGGCAAATCAATAACGAATGTCCATTCTCATATTACGCCTGAGATAAGAATACAACCTGAATATTAAGAATTATATCTATGGTACTCTGGGGAGGCAGCGGGAGAGTCTGGTAGGGGGTTCCCACCGGTTGTAAGCCAGCAGGGGGAGGAAATGTTCGAATGCAAAGTCTGGATCAGCGGGGACTCAATAAGCTCCTGCTATGGGAGGCGGTATATTACTCCCTGATCGGCAGACGAAAAGCAGCAGCTGTAATCCCAGTATGCGTGCAGCACAGGTGAAAGCCGGCCAGCCTCTCCAATAGAGACGGGCTCGAATGATGTTCCTCACGGGTAGATCCCACAGCAGTGGGTGTAGACGATTCTTCTCCGCTCCAACAGCCTGGTCCAAAGCAATAAGAATAATAATCCAGCCGGAAAGGGGCTCTGCATTCACCGGTGTAGATCCTCCGGTGCGCGGTACTTCACATTAACTAAGTTGAACTTGACGTTATTCAACTAAGCTCTGATACTTTACTATCCTATTCGCACGCGGCTATAAGTGCTCTATTTAGACGCACAGTTGCTCACTTCACTTGGTCGTTGACTCGTGATGAAGGCTTTACTAGTAAGGAGCGAACGATACGTTGAACAAACGTATTAGGATAAGACAAGACTCTATTTTGGGGCAAAACGGGCCCTACTTCACCGCACGTCGTATCGTGGGTGAGGCTTCACTTGGGTAACTCGAACTCGAACTAAGAACTGAACTACTTCTGTATTCACCTGCGCCATATTTATATGTTGGGCGAACAAACTAGTACCAGCCTTATTCCTGTCTCGTAGTCTTGGGCAGAACCGGGCATGTTGAGACATGTCTTGACGGTGGCTTTGAACTCGACTCTGAGGGTATGGCAGTGGCGCTGGTGGAACGCTATCCAATAAGAGAAAGAAATATTATGGTCTGTACTAGGTTAAAGGGATATTCCGTGTATATGTACAAAGAATATACAAGGGATATCAAACGATATACAAATATTATGCAATATATATCAATCAATAAATACATATATTCGGTTTAATCTGACCCTTTGTAACACTAATCATGTATCCTGTGTAATGCTTTTAAAGTTGCATCATTATCTTTTTTTTTTTATCTATGGACATTAGGGAAGCTAGATCTCTAAATATCTTTTAAAAAATAAGCTAAAAACTTAGCTCTTCACCATAGCCTTTACACTCTGCTGCTGATTGTACTGTAGATTGCACTATTTTACTCTTTTATTACAGGTTCTAAACTGTCAGGTTGAAGGGTCAAAGTGCGTATCAAACAGGAAGGAAGACTGTCAGGTTCTAAACTGTGGATATCAAACAGGGAAGGCTTAAGAACAGCTGTTTACAATTGAATGTCTCTAAGACTGTCTGTATGTTCTTCTCCAAGGGCCACAGAGAAGTTGCAGAGCAGGATATCTTCATCTCTGGTCAGAAATTACAGGTAGTATCAGAATATAAGTATTTAGGATTACACATAGACCCAAACCTTAGCTTCAAAAATCACATAAAAAAAGTCTGCAATAAGGTAAAGTTCAGCCTATCAAACTTCAGGTACATAAGAAACTTCCTTTCAACCAAGGCAGCAAAGCTATATCTTCATTCAATGGTTCTTTCCCACATCACATACTGTTTGATAACCTGGTCCAATTCACATTCCACCATTCTGAAACCACTTCAATCACTATACAAACAAGCAATACAAATTCTAGACAAGAAACCATTCAGATACCATCATTGTCACATTCTAAAAAAATATAATCTACTCAGTTGGGAAAACCTGACTCTATATCAAAACGTCTGTCTAGTTTTTTAAATAAAGTGTGGATTGGCTCCTCCTCCTTTGTCCGGTTTCATCAACCTCAAGTCTGCCTCAGCCAGGAACACTAGAGGTGCGGCAAGGGGGGACTGTACAATCCCTTTCAAAAAAAGTGTATTTGGCCAGGCCGCCTTTTCATACAGAGCATCCCACCAATGGAACTCAATTCCTCAAACAATTAGAGTGTCCACATCATATCACTCATTCAAGTGCAGGGTTAGGGAATGGCTCATTGAAAACCAGCACTGTCAACACTGAGGTGTCTGTGTGGATATGGTGCGTCTGTCTATGTCTGGGTCTCTTAATGTCATGATGTGCTCTGTCCTTGTGTCCAATGACTGTATTGTGACCTGTATCCCTACTATGTCTATGTGCTTTTGTTGTGTTTTTATTCTAATGTTATTTATCTTGATTTTATTCTGTTTTTATTGCTAACCTTTTTTTCACACAGGATTTTAGCCTGTACCTTCTGGCAGGGGGACTGCCAATGGAAATTAGCCTTTTGGCTAAAATTGGGTGCATTTACATCTGTAAAATGTTTTATTAATGTACACTGTCCCCCTTGAACAAATAAAGTAAACCTAAA
Source organism: Notolepis coatsorum (assembly GCF_963971535.1). Classification (NCBI taxonomy): domain Eukaryota; kingdom Metazoa; phylum Chordata; class Actinopteri; order Aulopiformes; family Paralepididae; genus Notolepis; species Notolepis coatsorum. The sequence goes on from NW_028173547.1 coordinate 304,849, forward strand.
CCTAAGATGGTTTTAAACTGCTAAACAGTCATTCAGAACTATTTTATTGCACTGCACTATTGCCGTCTATTCTACCGTAATTCCTCTAATAGTAACCCCGGCTTGTATTTGTTTCAACTGTAGCGGATACCAGGCTTGTATTAGGAGGAGGCATGTATAAGAGAGAGGCCTATATTTCCAATTTTCAAACAGATCATAATGAATAAATCAACATTTGTGTCAGTTTGAACCCAGTAAAATGTACTGGTTTCATTTATTGAAACCAAGTACTGTATGAAATACGGTAGTAAACAGTGCAATTACAGGTGGTCAAAAAAAGTAAAATAAAGTAAAATAGTGCAATCACAATACTGGTATAATAATAATAATAATAATAACTTCGTTTTATACAATTCTGAGGTAGGCTTACTCTCTTGGTAAACATTAACACCATACCATTATATGGTATTTACTGCACAGCCAGGCCAGCATATAACAACAATAACTAAATATATTGCCTATGGTAAATCCGTTGAGGGAAATACTGTAATTCCTCTAATATACATGAAACCCGGCTTGTATTAGGAGGCCGGCTTATAATTGCTTAGCTCAACAGCGCACCCGGTCATTAATAGAGACCCGGTTTTTAATTGAATACCGGTTACTATTAGAGGAATTACGGTATTCTACTATTTTATTGCACTGCACTATTGCACTATTTTACTCTGTCTATTATCTCTTACTTTTAGTTTTTATTATTGTCTATTTTAAAACTGCAATAGAATCAAACCATAAAAAAGGTGGCCTATTCATTGGGATGTTAGATCCTAATGTGAAAAACTGTGATTTTATGTCTGCACTTTATGTGCTCATTTTGTGCCCGTCTTTTTTCTGTTGTGAAGCACTTCTTGTATATGAAAGGTCCTATACAAATAGTTTATTATTAGTTGTATCTTTATCTTTTATAGTTGTGCACAATAACAATTGTGACTGAAATACCGGTCTTGCTCCCTGCGGTCAGATGCTGCTATGCCACGTCTCTCTTTGTGTTAAAGCAGGGGTCAGGAACCTTTTTGACTGGGAGAGCCATAAAAGCCAAATATTTCTAAATATATTTCATTGAGAGCCATATAGTATTTTTAACATATAATAAATTAAATATGTCTTACTTTTAATGCGACTTCTGGTGCTGCATGGTTTTGCTGATGGCCTTGTAATCTGGTTCATACGTGGTGAGGTTGAGCTTCATGCAGGCGTTGAGGCTTCCATCAGTTAAACGTGAGCGTAGGTTGGTCTTAATGTTCCTCATATGCGAGAATGACTGCCCACATGCATATGTAGAGCCAAACATGGTCAATACGGCAATACTCACGCTGCATTGTGTGGTATGTCACAGGAAGCTCGTTCCAAGTTTTAAGAATCAGCTGGTCTTCAGGTTGAAGATTTTTTATTTCTGTCCACTTGTGTTCCCACGCCAGCTCTGCTCGCTATATCTTCAGCTACAGATACTATTAGCTGTATCTTCAAAACTAATTTCTGTTTACTTTAAAATGACACAGTATTATTAAGAAATATCAAGTATAAAAAAAAAAAAACAAAAAAAAAAAAAATGTTTTACTCAAAAAATTCTGGGAGCCATATGCTGTCACCAGAAGAGCCATATATGGCTCGCGAGCCATAGGTTCCCGACCCCTGTGTTAAAGGAACAGGCCGACATGTAAAACATTTGACATTCTTGGAATCCCTTTAAAGACCCCCGCTGAGGATGCCCGTCTGTCTGATAAGAAGCATGATGTCGTTTCCCCAGTATACTTCTGGGATGACACTTGCACACTCTTACCACTAAGTGTTATCCAAGACCTTTCAAGTCACACAGAATAGATGTCAAATCAAAATCCAGGGAGACAATGAACTCGGTAATCAGGAAAATAGGACAGCTTTAATACTACACTTGGATTTGATTCAATTCGATTTTTATTTGATTTACAAGACACTAACCATACAACAACAACAAAAAATCAACACTAGTATACAGATTCTATTTCACACATACAAAGCATTTAGTTTTCTCCCGTGCTTTACAAGTCAAATGTGCCATACAAAAGTACTTTAGTAAGTACTTTACTACTCAGAAAACATCTAATTTCCAGGCTAAGACTAACATGGTAATCTAGGAGACAGAGAGAAGATATCTTTCAGGCTCAGCAGAACATCTCAACACCAGAATATAATATTATACAGTACATGGTCATTTCCTGGGGGCCCTGCCTGATTCAAACATGTCAACATTATGGGAAATGTTACCGTCTTCCGTCTTATCCAGAGTCAGATAAAAAAGATAGCTACCAGTTTCCTCTCGGTGCATTCAATAGAAAGCTATCCGGTTGCAAGCTAGCCTAGCTTAGCGCAAATGAATGGAAACGAATACGGACCAGCAAGCTGTTGGCAATACAATTGTTCTGAATTACAGTTTAAAACCGTCTTACCTTCCCCGTTTGATATCCAGTTTAGAACCCGACAGTCTTCCTTCCTGTTTGATACTATACTCTCTCGCTCATACTATCAAACTATAGTTTTATTAGTTATATAAAATGAAAATGGTGAAACCGTTGAATATCAGATAGTTCAATTCAAAGACAGATCATTTTATAAAAAAAAGTTAAGACATTATTATGTAAATGATGGATAGTTTTGTGGGTACCGGTAGCGTCTAGTTTTTTACCAAGTTCCGCGTTTGCGTTCTGCGATCTGATTGGCCACTGACGTTTCTGGTCGTGTGACATGTGCGGCCAATCGTGTGACGCCTGTTTCTTTCATCGGTTAAGCTTATAGGCGACTCTTTCGAAGTTGGTTAAGGTTAGAGTTTGCCTTAGAGCAGGGCGATAGAACACCAGCCCTGATTCCAAACTCTAACCTTAACCAACTTCGAAAGAGTCGCCTAAGCTTAACCGGTGATAAACTAGGCGTTAGGTAGTTTGCATGCTGTTCGAGGCGAAAATGGGCAAAGACACAGGTGTCACACGATTGGGCGCACATGTCACATGACCAGAAACGTCAGTGGCCAATCAGATCGCACCAGAAACGTCAGTGGCCAATCAGATCGCAGGACGCGAAACTGGGTTGGTAAAAAACTAGACACGTACCGGTATGTTTGTAAAAAAAAAAGTGACAGATGATGGAAGGGGGTGGGGTCAAGGGTCAGGGGCCGAAAGTGACAGGTGATGGAAGGGAGGTGGGGTCAAGGGTCAGGGGGCGAAAGTGACAGCTGATGGAAGGGAGGTGGGGTCAAGGGTCAGGGCGAAAATGACAGGTGATGGAAGTGGGATTTTGTATTCTTCTCACTGGTGTAAGTTTATCTCCTGTATGAATCTGCTGGTGTGTCTTTAAATTTAATGATCAAATTAAATGTTTCCTTCACCGTCTTTAACACATGGGGTGCCAACGACGAGAAATCTCGTTATTTCTTTTATTAGCGATATCCATTCATTTTTCATCCATCCAGCCTCACGTTATCATTGGGACTGGCTCTGAGCTCGAAAATGGCAAATGCCGCCCCCTATCGTCTCCCGGATGGTATTGCACCCATTGGAATGGAGTCAATGGAAATGCATGGGGAAAAAAAAACTCCGGGCTCCACATTTTACTTCTGAGCCATGTAACCTGAGACTATTGAGGGCACTGGAAGCAGCGTCGATTATGTGTTTTGAGGTATAACGTTGGATCAATAAACACGATCGATATTTGGAATGGTGATCAGGAATTCTATTAATCTTTTTGCAGAACATCTGATCTGAGGTAAGGAATCTATTTTACCAGTTTTGGGGTAATCAGATGTTTTTTCACAGATTTCACAACGTGTGTGTGTGCGTGTATGACGTTGGCGCTGAGCAAGGCACATAGATAATCGATTTTTCAGCCCGCTTCTCTAGCGTGCATAAGTACACATATACTATCGATAATCTAGCGTTTATTTGAAAACGATTCATAAATAGGCCGAAAAATTACAACGTGTTTTGTGTATTCCACCAAAGGGCTATTTTCGCGGATTTTTCTGGAATCACTAGAAATCTTCAAAACTATACTCGTATTCAAAACGGTATAAAACGGAAATGTACCGATGAAAAAACAATCCGTTTTCGTACATGTTGACTGCAAGCAAGTCATTGATAAGCGACGGTTGTATTAGACACATAGCCATAATTTAAGATATAGTTTATGCGTTCGCAAATATCCCCGTCCTCTCATTGACTAAAGCGTTGGCACTCAAGTGATAAATCGCGCACCCCCTGCTGGCAACCAATGTGTTAACCCTCCTGCCGTGAACTCGGCGTCGACACTGTTGCCAGGCAGATCCCTCCCATTCAGGCAGTTTAGCACGGATGCAGACATTTTTTACATGGGCTCTTCCCTATTCCCTATATGGTAAACCGACGGTAATATCACTCCGCAAGTCGTCACAGGGAGTATATAAGACCCCTCGGAATCTTTTGCGCGTCTTTTGACTAAAGCCCCAGAGCGTGCGGTAATGGAATTATTTTCTTCCCAGGATTTATGAGCCCTGCACGCAGTTCGAAACGACCGTGTAAGTACTCTTGCCATATCATAGCATTCGTTAAAGTTTCTGACAGTCTATAGTGCTTGTGAGATGTTTTTCCAGAGATTTTCCACTCAAAAAGCTTGTCTCTAAAAGTACCGATGCAAGTCTGAAAACCCCCCAGGAAGCATGCTTTGTGTCTCGGCCCTCGCTCTGCTGCTAGATGAGCAGCTAATAGCTCTGCCGCTTAGCTGAGGGCCTGTTCGCGCTCGTGCCCGACGGACAGCGTATTTATTTAGTGAATGCAATGTTTTGAAATAGCCACATTGCTGGGCCCCGTACCTGGCTAACTGAGTTAGCCGGATAATTTCCAGTATAGCCTGACTTAAGCCGGACCTTTCTGTTCCCCGACGCTCGATTGTCCAAATCACCATGACAACAGATCAAAAAGTTTGAGCCTGGTCGAGAGCAGGCTTAAGTTCAGTTAGCTGGATGAACCATGGCCACGCCCCCGCAAAGGAATGACAGCTCGCTTCCTGAAATGATTCTCACAGTCTAGGATCTGCATTATACCATTCTGAATTACGTTTTTGTGCTTCATTCTTCCAGAGGGGGCTTTTGAAATGTAAAATAGACCCAAAATGCTGATACTAAATTCACGTTGTCCTAAATAATGCACGTTATATATACCGTGGCGCTCGTTAGGTGCGATGTACACATTATGTGGTTATTTTAACAACGCGCAGCATTGCAAATGTGAATCCTGCGGGGATATTTTTAATGATTGAAACCTATCGCTCGTTTGGCTCTGATTCCTTTCATATTCTCCGCTGTGGGAGCGCCTGGATTGTGTTTCATTCAAGCATAAAATTTAAGTGTCTATGCGTGGATTGTGGTTTTTGTGGATTATGAATTACGAGGAATCTGAGGATTGTTGAATTGTATCATCACTCACACGTTATTGTGATATTGTAACTGGGATTAATGCATTTGAGAATAAAGAGATAAAACGTCATTCAAAAGAAGAATATTCTAAACACGGGTCTCTTGTCCATTGATGGTCTTGGATACACAATGGATATATCCCGTCTGGCACAGTGGTCCAACGGCAGTGTTCACTCCTGGCAAGCCAGCGACCCGAGTTCGAGTCCCAGCGTTTCCAATATGATTTTTTGGAATATAATATTAATGATTATACGCAAAAGTAGCCTAGTTTTAAGTTAAAATATTATAAATCTACATGCATTGAGGATGTCATTCTTTATATAGCTCTCAACGTGCACCAAATTGAAGTATTTACATTTCAAAAAGAAAGCTAGAAGAAGTGGGATTCAAACGCGGGTCATCCGTGTGAAAGACAAAATGCTCGACCATCAGACCACGGTGGCAGACAAATGAAACATCAACCATACATCCATCAATGGATAAGAGAGCCGTATCCTTATTCTGAAACTGTTGAACTAATTACTTTCGCTAGCAAGATCTCATTTGATTATCCATTCCATGAACCTACTGCCAGCAGGGCACGTTTAAAGAAATATAATCTGATTGATTGATTGGGGTAATGAGGGACTTAAAATTTGCCTATAGATTATGCATTTAACTTGTCGGCGAGGCTATTGAGCCGTACTGCAATCTGTTAATAAAGTTTTAAATCAATCAATCAATCAATGCCGTTAGAAGATCAGGATCTCTGCTCTCGACACTTGCTGTCTTCTCAGCTGAGGCGGGCGCGCGCACTGATCCTGAGTATCAAGTCTGGTTCGAGTTAACGAGACTGAATCCACCTTCGAGGAACAGGAAAATCCCGGCTTCAAACATCGGGTTAATTGAATCTGGATAATGGGACTCTTGATCGACTTAGTTGAACCAGGTACGGGGAATAGGGCCCTGTATTTAGTTGATTCATTACTGGATCATATTCTATATATAATATATTTCATTTGTATCAACCCAGAACGGAGGATGACAGCTGGGTAACCAGTGGCTATCAACAAGGAAGTCAAGATGACAGCTGGCTAACCAGTGGCTATCAACAAGGAAGTCAAGATGACAGCTGGCTAACCAGTGGCTATCAACAAGGAAGTCGAGATCCAGAGGGCTCTAGCTACCCCCTGCCCCCAGGCAAGAGGCTTATATTTAACACACACATGAAAGTCTTTTATGACTAATATCTAAAAAGAAAAAATCTAATCTAGTTTCATTAATTAATTCATAACTTTTGAACAATATATGCTATTTCTAATCCGTCAACTGTTCTATATTGCCAACAAGATTGTCTACATTCCATACACTAATGTTTCTAATCCCAAATAAATGTTAATCTTCAAGTTTAAATTCAACAAGTTCAAGTGCAACTACATGTGAATAATAATAACAAATAATATTGATGATAATCATACACATATTTTATATCATTGGAAAGCGCTAGTTGTTGGCTTCAAAATGGTACCAAATATGAGGTACTTTTAAAATACTCAGTAACTAATAATCTATCACAAACCGATCATGTTCATGTTCAGGGATTTTCTAAATGGGCCTGCAAGTGTAGGGGGGTTTTAAGGCTTCTCTCCTGTATGAATGCGCTGGTGACTCTTTAAGTATCCAGAGGTACTGAATCTCTTCTCACACTGGTCACAGTAGTAAGGCTTCTCTCCTGTATGAATGCGCTGGTGACTCTTTAAGCAGTCATATCTACTGAAGCTCTTCTCACACTGGTCACAGTAGTAAGGCTTCTCTCCTGTATGAATGCGCTGGTGATTCTTTAAGGATCCAGAGGTACTGAATCTCTTCTCACACTGGTCACAGTAGTAAGGCTTCTCTCCTGTATGAATGCGCTGGTGACTCTTTAAGCAGTCATATCTACTGAAGCTCTTCTCACACTGGTCACAGTAGTAAGGCTTCTCTCCTGTATGAATGTGCTGGTGACTCTTTAAGCGGTTAGAGGTAGTGAAGCTCTTCTCACACAGGTCACAGTTATAGGGCTTCTCTCCTGTATGAATGCGCTGGTGAATCTTTAAGGATCCAGATTCACTGAAGCGCGTTCCACACTGGTCACAGTAGTAGGGCTTCTCTCCTGTATGAATGCGCTGGTGATTCTTTAAGGATCCAATTCGACTGAAGCTCTTCTCACACTGGTCACAGTTATAGGGCTTCTCTCCTGTATGAATGCGCTGGTGTCTCTTTAAGTCTCCAGTTGTACTGAAGCACGTTCCACACTGGTCACAGTAGTAGGGCTTCTCTCCTGTATGAATACGCTGGTGTTTCTTTAAGTCTCCAGATACACTGAAGCTCTTCTCACACTGGTCACAGTTATAGGGCTTCTCTCCTGTATGAATGCGCTGGTGACTCTTTAAGTGTCCAGATTGATTGAAGCTCTTCTCACACTGGTCACAGTTATAGGGCTTCTCTCCTGTATGAATACGCTGGTGTTTCTTTAAGTCTCCAGATACACTGAAGCTCTTCTCACACTGGTCACAGTTATAGGGCTTCTCTCCTGTATGAATGCGCTGGTGTTCCTTTAAGCCTCTAGATCTACTGAAGCTCTTCTCACACTGGTCACAGTTATAGGGCTTCTCTCCTGTATGAATGCGCTGGTGTCTCTTTAAGTCTCCAGATTGATTGAAGCTCTTCTCACACTGGTCACAGTTATAGGGCTTCTCTCCTGTATGAATACGCTGGTGTTCCTTTAAGCCTCTAGAGGTACTGAAGCTCTTCTCACACTGGTCACAGTTATAGGGCTGCTTCTCTCCTGTATGAATACGCTGGTGTTCCTTTAAGTTGCCATATTTGCTGAAGCCCTTCTTACACTGGTCACAGTAGTAAGGCTTTGACTCGTTCATATCTCTGCTTGTTGTTGGGGAGCAATGCAGCAATTGTACCTGGAGGAGAGAGAAGTACAACAATGAACGGTTCAGATTTTGTGTGTGTTTTGCATTCGTTCAGTTTGTATTTCTCAAGTTCTAAAAATGTGTTATCCTCCAAAATGACATTCTGGTTGTATTGTCCGTATAACAATATCAATGTTGTTCCTAGTTTTTGCTGTTCTGGGGAGCAATTAAGAGTACACAGACCACTAGTACACATAATTCAGTCTGAAATGTATATTCATTGGAATGGATATTATATTAGCAATATAAATTACATGTCAATTAATCCATGTATTGTTTAGCCAAAGAATAGCCTATTGCTCATTCATTTGTAATATGTTTATCAGATCAAGATCATGAATTAAGATCACTTTTTGCCTGTTTCTTTCAACAGTCTTATAGTATCCAGCATATTGCCACCCTGTAACCTTTCAGTCTGCCCAGCACCAAGACAACTGTTGGCATTGCAGCCTTGATGCTGCTTGTTAATCCTGTTGTGGCCTATGGCTGAAAGGCAAAGGAGGAAAGACATGTTACCATTTTCCGTTGATTTGGTTTGATTGATTGATTGAAAACTTTATTAACAGATTGCAGAATGGGTACAATACAGTACGGCTCAATACAAACAACTGCCAAGAGGATGCAGATCAGAGAAAGACTTGTCTTGTTTACATCAGGGTCCTCCATTTCCAATTCATCAAGACATTTATGACATACAAGCAGTGTTGGGTCTAACGCATTAGAAAGTAACGCGTTACAGTAACACTGTTACTTTTGGCGGTAACTACAGTAGTACTCTAACGCATTACTTTTTAAATTCAGTAACTCTGTTACCAAATGGTTCGTCACTGCGTTATTTTTATGTAGATTGGTAGCGAGCGGTAGTGAGCTTGAGTGCAGTCCTGACTCCGGGAGACACGTTGTGGGCGTGTCTAGTCTAGTCATGGCGGCGCACCGAGGAGTACATGTGCTTCTAAATGAAGAAATTTAGGAGAACACAAAGAAATTTAGGAGCACAGTGAACATTTTTCAAGTAACAGAGTTTATTTTAACAAACTCACTTTTTTTTTAACAAAAAGAAATGTACATGTATATTTGTACTGTGTGCGTGCGTATGTGTGTATGTGCATGTGCAAACAGGAACAGGACACATTTCTGTGCAATAGCACATACCACCAAAGTCACTGGCCCACTGTGTGCGTGTGTATGTGTATGTGCGTGTGCCAGGGCTCCAGACTAACTTTTTTCACCACCGTCCCAGAACCGTCCCGAAATACAATTTTAACCGTCCCAAAGTGAAAGTAACCGTCCCAAAAATCAAATGTAGTTTCTTTACTTTGGTTTTGTCGTCTATAGTTGTTATTGCCATAAGAAACACCATTCAGAGAAGGGGAGAATAAATTGATTTAGTCAAAAGGCTCCCAGGTGGAAAGATTTCACAAGAATAATTATGATTAAAAATAAATAAATATATATATATATAAAAAAAGTGTTTAACAAGGTGCTAGTATAGGGATATTTGGTCACGGTGCTGTTATAGTCAACCAATTGGAGCCATGTTGATTATTCCTTCCATAGGAAAATATATTTAAATGTATTTGTATTTTATTTCGTTTTAGTTTTTTTTGTTATTACAAATGTGTGTGTTTATGGTTGAAAATGTTAAGAGATAAATAAAGATCAAATCAAATCTAACTGAATAAGTTAGCCCTCTTCTAACAAGAACGAAAAACGTAGTTTAGCTTTAAACTATATAATGTCATTGCGTCCAGAGATTCCACCTTTGATAACTAAAGTAATGACACTTGACTAGTAATGAAACATGTCCCTTAGATCGCGCTGTCCTCCTGGTCGATATTGATAACTGCTGCTAAAATAAAATAAAATAAGTCCAGAGTCGAGACTCCGTGCTGCTCCCAACGAATCCCAATAGTATGCAACTGCAGAGCCGCAGAGCCAGGGGCGCTTTCAGGTCCGGTCACAGGCCCGCTCAACAGCGCCCCCCACCCAACGGCCGAATTGCCAATGGCTGAATTGGAGTATTGCACTGTGCAGGCACAGCGGCCCCGCTCTGCGGCTCTGCAGCTGCATGCTATTCGCAAATCCAGCATCCAGCTCCCGCTGCCCAGCCGTCGTTATCAGAACACTACACACATATCATAATGTTTACAGCAAACTGTAGTTGATCACCAGGTATGTTTTATTAACGTAGAATAATTCATATATATATATGCGCGCACTGACAGTCGGCTAATTGACATTTCCTGTGAAAAAAATTAAATCCTCTCCGTCCCGTTTGCGTCCCAAAAAAGATTTCTGTTCGTCCCAAATCAATATTTGATCGTCCCCGGGACGACGGGACATCGTTAGTCTCGAGCCCTGGCGTGTGCTAACTTCGCTAGCGTTATCCGCCTCAGTAACATTAGCTGCCTCGCCGGATTCCTCTTTCTCCTTGTCTCTCTTTCGCACAAAATAAAAATGAATGGGCTTCATGATTGGCTGAATTTTTAGCGTTGTCTGAATGTATAACTTTGCTATGGTACCGTGACTTTTAGCCCCTTTTGTGACTGTGATGCACAGAGTGAATACACAGTCCCTTATTCCTCCATAGGAAAATCCCATAATTAACTCTGAAGAACTGGTCCTCCGCGAAATGCTCGTTGTACAAGTATCGCAGAGAAATTTTAAAGGTACTCACAGTTGCACGAGGGTTTCGGACAGAGAAACGCAATGGTTTGAAAGATCAGCGTTGCTAATAAACATTTAAAATAATTTTCATAAACTGGTCAACACTGCTCAAAACGGCTTTCACTGCGCAGGCGCATCAGGCACCCAATGCCGGAAATAAAGCAGTGTTGACCAGTTTATAAAATGTATTTAAAATATTTATTAGCAACGCCGAGCTTTCAAACCATTGCATTTCTCTGTCCGAAACCCTCGTGCAACTGTGAGTACCTTTGAAATGTCTCTGCGATACTTGTACAACGAGCATTTCGCGGAGGACCAGTTCTTCAGTTAATTGTGGGATTTGCCTATGGAGGAATAAGGGACTGTGTATTCACTCTGTGCATCACAGTCACGAAAGGGGCTACGTGACTTTCTCTTCCAGCGTGTACTGTGTTCTGGTTTCCTTTCTCTCGCATGAAACCAGTCGCATCACCACAGGAAACTCTACTGTGATTAGGGGTGGGACGATACATCGATCCAGATCGATACATCGATGTAATTATCAACAATCGAATCGGATCGATGCGATGTAATAAGATCGATTCATATCGATACTGTTATTTTGAAAATCCTGTGGCGAGTCTCATATCCGCCCAAGAACAACAGCAGTAGCTCCGTGTGTGTAGATGTTACAGCATAGCATTCTCCCTTTCTGTGTGTGTGTGTGCGCGCGTTTTTGGAAAGACCAGATGAGGTCAGAGGAGTTTGATGTTTAAATGTTATTTAAACATAAACAATATAATACATAATAAATGTAGGCCTATACATGATCATGCAACATCAACAAATTGTTGTAGGAACGGTTTGGGAGAGGGAGGTTGTGAGTTTTGAGTTCCAAAAAATGTAGCTTAAAGTTTAAAGCTCAATATATAAAAACGTGGCACTTTACAGTGAACAGGAGGTCTATTTGTATTAAAAACAATAGATTGATTTTCCTTTAAATGTCTGGAAGAGCTCAAAAATACAAATGTCAAATGATATTTTCATTACCTTTTTTTTGTTGATCTAAATGTTACTGATTGTGTTAAATGGGCATATGATATCATCTCATATCGATCGCAGGCACCTGAATCTAATCGTATCGTATTGTATCGTGAGAGACTTTGTGATATCGGCAAATATCGTATTGTTGTCCAAAGAATCTATATCGTATCGTATCATGATGAAACTGGTGATTCCCACCCCTAACTGTGATTGGAACATTTATGCGGCTTGTGGAATGTGGGACTTGTAGTTTTTGAACGATTCGCCGTGGAGCGAAAAAAGCACTACTGAGGTTGTAATCTTCACTCACACACTGTGCGAGTAAATGATTTTTCTGGTTCACGCACACATATTTTTAGGGGCAAATGAGAGTGAAATGCTCGCACTGTAGAGCCCTGCCGCCCAGTCGAGTTTTTACACATGGATATTCTCACTATTTCTCTTTTGTCAAGCACAAAGAAAAGAACATTTTAGTTAAATGTAAATTGTGTCTTGGCTCAAAGATCCTATTTACTGCCCAAAACAGCAATTTAAATCTGTTGAATACCTGGAGAAACAAAAATGTTCAACGAAGCTAGTAGCTGAGTCTAAGGTTAACGACCCGGACTCACCCGAACTTCCGAAACCACTCGCCAGACATTTGGTGAGTTCAGTGAGTTCAGTTAGTTCAGTGATGTGAATGCAAATTAATGGAAACTGTCATGACTTCAATGACTTGGCTCCCATTCTATCACACCAAAAATATTGTGTTACAGAAAATAAAAACATTACTTATTTTGCCTGTTGCACATCTAAATACAAGTTGCCGTTAACTTTGCTCAAACAATATAGTCCTTTCATGCACAATTGATATCCTAACTAATGTTGCAATGCACAATTTATATCTTAACCAACGTTGCAAGACGCTTATAATATAACGCTTAAATTCCTCAGAGACTCAGCAGCCACCCCAGTCATCACCCACATAATACAATTGCGAGAGTGACCCCCCTGCACAAAAAGGCAGCAAATTAGACCCAGGCAACTACCGCCCTGTTTGGTTATGGAAAAAATAGTCTACGAACAGGTCGAAAAGTACCTTGCGGGAAAAAAGCTAATCTACGAATTCCAATCTGGCTTCAGAACATCCCACTCCACTGACACATGCCTTCTCTACTTGAACGACCACATCAAACAAGAGGTGGACGCGGGCAAATACTGCGGCATGGTCATGCTGGACCTACAAAAGGCCTTCGACACTGTCAATCACACCATTCTGATTGACAAGCTAAAAGCAATTGGTTTTGATAGTTTATCAGTGAGCTGGATACAATCCTACCTGGAGGGGAGGGAACAGATGGTGGAAGTAAACGGTACCCTATCCCCCCCCCTCAGTGAGCTGTGGTGTTCCACAAGGAAGCATACTAGGACCGCTACTATTCCTAATTTATGCAAATGACATGTCGTCAGCTTGTGACTGCAACTTGTTCCTGTTTGCGGACGACTCAGCCCTGCTGGTCTCTGACAAGAACAAGTTACAGGTTGAAAAAGCCCTCAGCTCGGAACTAGGCAAAATCTGCATATGGCTCGCCGACAACAAACTATCATTACACATGGGCAAAACAGAGTCCATTCTCTTCGGTTCAAATAACAAACTCAGCAAGACCGACGGCTTCTCGGTTACAGTGGGTGACAATATTATCACAAGGAAAGATGAAATTACCTACCTGGGTTCCATCCTAGAGGCTAATCTTTCCTGTGACAAAATGGCATCCAATGTAATAAAAAAAGTCAACCAACGAACGCGTTTCTTGTACCGGATCTCCTCTCTGGTAAACAAGAATACCCTGAAGACTCTAGCAGGAGCACTCATTCAAGGGTACTACGACTATGCTTGCACCTCATGGTACCAAAGCACCTCAAAGGCACTAAAAAACAAATTACAAACATCTCAAAACAAGCTAGTCAGACTACTACTTGACCTGACTCCTAGAACCCACCTCACCCCTGCCCACTTTGACAACCTAGGATGGCTTAGAGTAGACGACAGAGTACAGCAACTTGCAATGGGCCTGGTCTACAAGATACACTACGCGACCAAGGTACCCATGTACATGTCAAAATACTTCCCAAAGGTCAGTGAATACCACGATCACAACACCAGAGGGAGCTCCACAAATCATGTAAAACCCAGATTCGGCTCAAACAAGGGACTAAACACGTTTCGCAATTATGCCACATCAATGTGGAACGCCCTGCCTAAAGCTGTAAAGGAATGTGAATCACTACCCACCTTCAAAAACACTCTCAAAAAACACCTACGTGAGACTGCAATTCGAAACTGGCCCCTACAAATGTCCTAACCTAGTTGTACAGTAAATGACCAAGTAAGGCTTTGTCAATATTCCAATGTACAGTGTAAAATGTGTGTGTGTCCCCTTCCCAACCCCCCCCCCCCCCCCCCCCCCACCTCCAATGTACAGCCCTCACCCAACCCACCCAACCCCACCCCACCCAACCAACCTCCTCCAATGTACAGTTTCTATGCCAAATGTATATACACTCCTTTTCTGGACACTTTTGTATCACAAACAGTACTGTATTTGCAAATCTGATATGTCATAAATGTATAGATGTAGCAGTACTGTCTATCTGTATGTCATGTATGTCATATATGTTATGATGAATTGAAAATGGGGGACCCTGATGTAAACAAGACGAAAGACTTTCTCTGGTCTGCATCACCTTAACAATTGTATGTATTGAGCTGTACTGTACTGTACCCATTCTGCAATCTGTTAATAAACTTTTCAATCAATCAATCAAAAACCCATTTTGTCTCTGCAGTTTAGATGAGAAGAAAGGGCTGCCGGTGGGGGACACATAAAGGGCTGCCGGTGGGGGACACATACAGGGCTGCCGGTGGGGGACACATAAAGGGCTGCCGGTGGGGGACACATAAAGGGCTGCCGGTGGGGGACACATAAAGGGCTGCCGGTGGGGGACACATAAAGGGCTGCCGGTGGGGGACACATAAAGGGCTGCCGGTGGGGGACACCTACAGGGCTGCCGGTGGGGGACACATACAGGGCTGCCGGTGGGGGACACATAAAGGGCTGCCGGTGGGGGACACATACAGGGCTGCCGGTGGGGGACACATACAGGGCTGCCGGTGGGGGACACCTACAGGGCTGCCGGTGGGGGACACATACAGGGCTGCCGGTGGGGGACACCTACAGGGCTGCCGGTGGGGGACACATACAGGGCTGCCGGTGGGGGACACATAAAGGGCTGCCGGTGGGGGACACATACAGGGCTGCCGGTGGGGGACACATAAAGGGCTGCCGGTGGGGGACACCTACAGGGCTGCCGGTGGGGGACACATAAAGGGCTGCCGGTGGGGGACACCTACAGGGCTGCCGGTGGGGGACACCTACAGGGCTGCCGGTGGGGGACACACACATAAAGGGCTGCCGGTGGGGGACACATAAAGGGCTGCCGGTGGGGGACACATAAAGGGCTGCCGGTGGGGGACACATACAGGGCTGCCGGTGGGGGACACATAAAGGGCTGCCGGTGGGGGACACATAAAGGGCTGCCGGTGGGGGACACATACAGGGCTGCCGGTGGGGGACACCTACGCGATTTTCTTTTGGCTGGTAAGAAATCTGTTTGGCTGGTAAAAAAAAATCATCTACCATCATAAGCCAAAAAGTTAGTTTCCTCCCCTGCAAGAATACCTTGAAGACTCTAACAGGAGCACTCATTCAAGGGTACTATGACTATGCTTGCACCTCATGGTACCAAAGTCAAATAAAAATCAAATCAAATTTATTTATAAGGCCCAACAACACACGTTAATGTCCCTATGGGCCGTACACGTCTTCTTTAAACAAGTCAAGAAGAAAGCATAATAGGTCAAGAATAGAACAAGGACACCATAAGGTCCAACAAATTTAAAATAAATGCAAATAGATGAAAGAATGCAAACACTCCCAGACATACCCCACGCGAAGGTAAGGAAAAACTCACTAAAACCTAACAATAGGAAAAAATGCACCACAGGCAGTGTGGAGGAGAGAAACCTTAGAAGGGCCATTCAAGGGGGGATCTCCCTTCTTAGATGTCGGTGATAGTAGTGTTGCAGACGGACAGTTGGTAAGCATGCACTCAAGTGTGTAGTGAAAGCACCTCAAAGGCCCTAAAAACAAGGCTACAAAAACATCACAAAACAAACTGGTCAGACTACTGCTTGGCCTTACTCATAAAACTAGGGATGCACTGAATATTCGGCTGCCGAAGATTATCGACCGAAAATGGTTAAAAAAGGCCCTTTCGGCTTTCGAAAAAAATATCACAGAATGTCAAAGAACAGGGTTACGTTCGTAACCTAACGTGTTGTTGTGATGCCGTAATCAAAACACATTTCATTAGACACAGACTAGGGCTGCACGATTTTGGGAAATAATCTAATTGCGATTTTTCGGACAGATATTGCGATTGCGATTACATTTGCGATTATAATTTTTTTAAGCAGCCCCACAGAGGTTTATTGTAAAATGCGGCTTGCATCTGGCCTACGCGGTGGGTCTGTTCGGGACACCGAGTCTGAAAATGTTTCTTTTTACCTGGGAATCGATACCGGTACCCAACGGTACCTTTTTTTCTGTACTTTACTCTCCCTCTCTGAAGTAAACTTCACAACACACAATCTAAAACCCCTTACCTCCCTCTCCCAAACTGTTCCTACAACCATTTTTTTTATGTTGCATGATCATATATATTTATTTTGTATTATAATATTTTTTTTTGTTTAAATATCAACATTATCTGGCAATCCTCAGTAAATACTATCAAACTCCTCTGATGTCAGACCAGATATGAGACGCGTGCACACATACACACACACACACACACACAGAAAAGGAGAATGGCTTAAATGATTTTAGAATACTTCAGCTAATGAAGTTAAATGTTTATTATCATCAACTATCCAGTTTGTTTTTATAGTGCAACGTTTTTCTACTTTTCTACATTAATTGAACCAGTAGAGAGAGAGATGCCCCCCCCCCCCCCCCGAGCCCCACCCTTTCCTTACTCAGCTCAGATGTTTTCTCTGAGCAGGGTTAGCTAGGAACAGCTTTCTCAAGCTTCGCACCTTGGGCATGGAATGGGCTACAGGACCATTATCCACTTAGACACCCCGGTCTCGCTTGGTGAATTTAAATCTGTATTACATAACTTCCTACAAGAAGAATGTTGCTGCTTTCTGTAGTCGGGTCCCAACTGCAAAATTACTGTATTACCCTGTATTATACACTTTTACTATCATGTAGACTATTCTGCTTTGTGTTTACATGTGATGTATTGTATATTGTATACATGCACATTTATTATGTTCTTGTGTGATGTATCGCACATTTTATTGCTGTCATCTTGGCCAGGTCTACCTTGCAAAGGAGATCTTGTATCTCAATGGGACTTCCTGGTTAAAAAGAAGAAAAAAAAAATTTAATTGCAGGCTTGGCGATTTGATAATTGCATCATTCCAAATCGCGATTTCGATTAAAAAACAATTAATCGTGCAGCCCTAACACAGACCAGCTCGGACCTTCAATTGAATTGAATTGACGCAAGCCACCAAGCTAATTGACGTTAGCCGTCGCTAGGCTAACTAACGTTAGCCGTACCGTAGACAGCGGTGTGACTCCATGACACCAGTTCCATTAGTGAGGAAATGGGGGGGGGGGGGGGGGTATATTGACGAGGCTTGACAACAGAGGTTCAAAGATAACGTCACATTTATTGGCTATTCGTTTCTTTATATTGCTTCACGGATCGAGCTCTAGCTTCCAAACCTGTGTGTTGATATCCTAGTGTGACATCATCAACTACGGCAACTAGGAAGCTCAAAACTCAAACCTAATTTTGTCCAGTAAGACTTGAAGAGATATTATTTTTAGTGCTGTCAGGCGATTAAATTTTTTTTATCTAATTAATTACAGGATTTGTAATTAATTAATCTAATTAATCGCATTTTAATCGCATAACCATTTTATGCCTGATATTCTATATTCTATAATCATATTTCAAATTGCATGTGTCCGGATGGCAGAATTCAGTACTGTATCTACAAAACCTTCTGTTTAATCATCTTCCATCTATTAATTTGCTTAGATTTTTCAGGTCTGGTCAATTTGAGCATAGTGTTATTCACAGTCAAAGATAAAAAAAAATTATTGATATTCTCATTTGGTTCATTACAATTTACTCAAGCCTAGTAAGAGACAGTATTTCTGACACTGGGAATACATTACCTGAGATCCATAGATGTCCCTAGAATCAGATACCAAGAACATGCAAATGGACCATATAAAAAAGAAGTCTGTAAATGTGTATTCTACGTTCTTATGGAATGAATGAGATACAAAACCATTTTTATAAAAGAAAATAAAAAAAAGTTGTAATACATTTTTAGTAAATTTTCATAACGCGATAATTTGCTGTGTAATTAATTAATCTAATTAACGCGATAAACTGACAGCCCTAATTATTTTCTATATATTATCTACTGGCCTAGATCTTTATGCAGTTTTAAAGCACCTTGGCTTTGTTCTGAATGCACTTTGTTGTAGTTATCCTACAGAGAAAAGAAAATGCACTGGACTTTAATGCACATTGTGTTGTATGCAAAGAGACAATGTTTAAATTGTACAATCTTTCAGCAGTCAGTCTGGAATTAATGTATGCATTCAAAAGTGCTGAATAAATATTCTATGGACCCATAATAGTGATTATTAATATTATTTAAGTTAAGTTTAGCGATCATGTCTTTTGCCATAATCAGGTATAGCTGAACAACATTGGTAAAAAATAAATACATTATATTATATATATATATATATTATTTATATTAATCATATTCTGCCTTTCGGCATTCGGTTTTCGGCCAACTGTTTCCTATTTTCGGTATTTCGGCCAAGAATTTCCCATTCGTCCGAAACCCACCTTACCCCGGCACATTTTGACAACCTAGGATCAGGGAACAAAATTTACTTTTTGGCTTACCAGCCAAGGTGGCTGGTAGATTAAAAAAAACTACCAGCCAGGCAGATTTTTTACCAGACATTTTTTTTAGTATATCGCCATGTGTAATTATTATTACTATATACAGGGCTCTACGCTAACCTTTTTCCCATGGAGCACATGTGCTCCTAAATAATAATAAAAAATTATAGGAGCACACAGAAATTTAGGAGCACAGTGAACATTTTTCAAGTAACAGAGTTTATTAAAAACTATTTATTACATGCATATTATACTGTGCGTGTGCATACTAAGGGACAAACATCTGTGCAAATAGCACATACCACCAAAATCACACATTGGCCCATGCCTACTAGACGCAAAGGATATCGGTTGTCAAGCTGCTTTTGTATGTTGTAGTGTTGTCACGATACGATCAGGGCTGTACAGTGCGATGATATCGTCACGAATTGCCCCTTTAATTGGCTGTTGCGATTGGTAAATATTATCTGGGGGCGGGCTCAGAGTTTCCGTTCGAATTTTTTTTTGCAGGTCTGAGTGTCCGGTAGATTTCAATCTACCGGACAAATGGGATAAATTCCGGTCAGAGTTTATTGAGCTTAAAAACAATTGATAGGCCTATATAAAGAATGACATCATCAAGGCATTTATAATATTTTAACTTAAAACTAGGCTACTTTTGCGTATATACAGTCATTAATATATTCCAAATAAAATAAGTCCCTCGAGACTTCGTGCTGCTGCCGACTTGAGGTGTCGGTGGGCAGTCTGCCCGACCTTAATAAACAGCAGTCTGTTATAATCACATTTTTATGAGCTAACGAATTCCGTTATATTGGACATTTGTATTAATTATATCAAGCGAAGAACTGAGAAATTTGGCAGAGAGAGACGGCAACATTATCGTGGGTTTGCGCCGTGATGTATATCTCCACCTCCCAACGACTTGGTGCTGCTCATAATGTCCGGTGAAAATAATTCCCTCTAAGCACAATTTGATTATTTGAATTGTATTAAAATAGGCTAAAATTAAATAGCCTATGCGATGAACGAAACAATCATTACATTTGTCGTTGCTTCACCAAGCAGCCGGTCTAATAATGACATCATGTTGTCAGCGCGAGCTGGCTGCTGATATATTTACGTGAAGCATGGAGCAGGCAGAGCAGAGCAGCGGTGTCAGCAGCGCCCCCACCCAACAGCTGAATTGCCAATGGCTGAATTGGAGTACTGCACCCTGCCAAGCCATGCTTCTCGCAAATATATCAGCAGCCAGCTCGCACTGACAAAAGGATGTCATTATTAGACCGGCTGCTTGGTGAAGCAACGACAAATGTAATGATTGTTTCGTTAATCGCATAGGCTATTTAATTTTAGCCTATTTTAATACAATTCAAATAATCTAATTGTGTTTAGAGGGAATTATTTTCACCGGACATTATGACCGGAGAGATTAAATATGTCGGACTTCAACAGATTTTGCCGGTCAAATACCGGTAATTACCGGCTAACGGAAACGCTGGGCGGGCTTGCGAGTAGTGCTTTCAAGCCTTGGATTCGCATTTCACTCCTAAATTATCCAAGGCGTGTGATGACGTGATGCCGTCACTCACGCGAGCTGAGCAGTGAGCACTCAGCAGGTATGATCAGCGGGAACAATCGACTGAGCACTCACTCTGATAGACTGGCTGATTTAGCTATGAAGAAAAGTAACGTTAATATTGCTTCATATTTTCAACGCGCGACCTCCTATAGTGAGCCGAACTGAACTGAACTCAGACACACGGAGAGAGCTGCGGCGTCTCCGTGTGGCTGTTGTAAACACTAGTCTCTAGTGGGACACTGGGACCTCGGTGAGCCTGCCAGCCGGCTAGCTACTGATAGCTATCAACAAATGCTCCAGTAAGTCTAGTAGTGCATGATAGCTTGCGTTAGCTTACTGTTCAAAACGAAACGTCCCATTAAACTAAATAGTTCAGATAGCTCCGTCCTGATATCAATGTCTTATAACACCGAGTCGATGCGTATTCGAGCTGAGGGCACGCTGAATAGTCAATAGGGACCAGCTGCAGCGCCGGAGAATCCTGGCCGTAGCTGGAGGCTACAGTATAGGGCCCAGCTGCAGCTCCGGAGAATCCTGGCCGTAGCTGGAGGCTACTCAGTACAGACAGTGGAGCTGGTTGCATATAGCGAGCATTTAGACTTGTTGCGTGGTGTCTCGCAGATAATACAACTACAAGTATGATTATATAATATATATATTTTATTAAAAAAAATTATATAAAATAATTTTTTCTCTTTTCTTTTTTTAAATCAAAAACAATCGATATAAATAATGGTAAAAAAATTGTTATTTAAAAATTTGCCCCTAAAAAATATTTTTTGCCCCTAAATTTCTCATTTAGGGGCAAGTGTGCCCCTAGTGAAAAAGCTTAGCGTACAGCCCTGGATACGATACAGATAGGAAAGGTAATGGAATATATTATTAAATGACAGAACATGGAAAATTCTTTATACAATTATTTAATTCATTATAATTTAAACGCTATTGAATAATAGTTAATTAATAGTAATTAATAAAATTATTCTGTTACAGCTACTGAGCTATAGCTACTGTCCATCAATATCTTCCTTTTGAATGAAATAGGTTCAGGTGAGATGTAGAGCGAGGGAGAGGGAGAGAGAGCGAGACACACACACACACACACACACACACACACACACACACACACACGACACACAGAGATTCTCAGCACCCCCCTTCCCTCACTATGCTTTTAAGCGTTCCCAGTGATTAGCGTTAGCAGTAGTTAGCATTAGCAGGTTAGCTTAGTTTGAGTACTCAGTTAGCAGATAACATTACAGTAGTTAATGTTTTAGCGCGACGTGGGTATACAGGACTGGCGAGGATGCAAAGCATGTTAGACAATTGGAACAGCTGCTCGAGGAGTTTTCGAAGCAGACTCGAGATGAGTTGTTACAGAGCTGGTCCACGCTGCTCCGTGTCTATTATGAAATGACAATTGCACAGTTGACACGCCCACTACGCAAGACGATTACACGCACACTGTGCTCCTAAATGATTTTTCCGGTTAGCACAAATCTATTTTTAGGGGCAAATGAGAGTGAAATGCTCGCACTGTATAGCCCTGATAGAATACTATATGCTCACATGGCTCCCAATTTTTTTACATGCCAGAGTAGAGTGGCTGAGTAGCCTCTGTAATTTACCAGCCAAAGAGGAAATCTACACGCCATTGGCGTTTGGCGGGTGCTTATTTTGTTCCCTGCCTAGGATGGCTTGGATTAGATGACAGAGTACCAGGGCTGTCGCCGTATGATATTTGATCACCGCGGTTGTGTGTGTGGCTAATCACTGCGGGATGCGCTGGTACTGCACTTCTATTAAAAAACAAATAATTTTCTTTTTATTATTATAATTTTTTTTATACCTGTATATATTTTTTTATTATTAAGACGTGCAAGTTTAACCGCGATCGTGATTAGAAGAACAAAATCTAAGGTTGTAGGAGTCCCGAAACAATTTTAAACATGTTTGATAATCTATCCATTTGTCCCTCAACGTTCTGAAATGTGATAAAAGTAGTAGGGTGTTGCCTGCTCCTTTAATAATAATAATAATAATAATAATAATACATTCGATTTATAATGCACTCTATATCTGGAAACCAAGTCTCAGAGTGCTACAGGGTAGAAAGAGACTAAAAACAGACTTTAAAAACATTAGGCAATTAAAGAAACAAGACAAAGCATAAAAAAGGGATAAAACACACAAGGAAGGCATGTATAAAAAGGTTAAAACTAAGGGAAGGCTGCGGTTAGGTGGCCGAGCGGAGATTGCGTTCGTCACCAACCCCGGAGCAGCTCACAGCTCCGGGGTTGTCACCAGCTTGGCTGGCCGTCTGCACTAATACCAGCCAGCTTCTCCCACCCTCTAATACAGCCAATTGTATTAGTGCAGCCGGCCAGCCAAGCTGGTGACAACCCCGGAGCTGGGTCCGGGTCGTTGTAAACAGCGACTCCTACAGTTCGGTCGGGGCGCCTGCTAAGCGCGGATAGGACTTGAGGGGGATAGTGTGGTCCTCCCACACGCTACGCCCTCTCGATGAGAATCCGCGCTGCCAGGTGAAAAGAAGCGGTGATTGGCTGGACGTGTGTCAGAGGAAGCACGTGGTAGCCTCCACTCTCCCAGATGATCTGACTGTGGGGGGTAAGTGCGCAGCGACCAGGAAGGGACTGGGAATTGGCATACGACTAACATTGGGATGAGAGAAAATCGGAGGAAAATGGAGGGGGAAAAAGATTAAAAAAAAAAAGAAAAAAAAACTAAGGGAAGGCTTTCGTGAAGAGGTATGTTTTAAGTCCTCTTTTAAAGGAAGCAGTGGTCTGAGGTCGTCAGGGAGGGCGCTCCACAGGCGAGGAGAAGGCGAGCAGAAGGCCCGGTCGCGTGAATACTTTACCCAAGGCAGATCCTTCCGCGTTCGGTTTGCACGCCCTGATTGGCCCCTCACCGCCCAATCGCGTTAGTCCTACTATCGCTGCACGGAGGAGCACGGAGGAATACTATGGAGGAATACTATCCAATTTATACAAATGGAAGTATTGATTTCGCCGTAACGAATCGTTAAAAAAATATACCGTTAACTGGAATTTTTTTTTTTTTACACATATGTTGGATTATGTCATTGGTGTGTCATGACAAACCAATAAAAAAATCACGAATTTTACTATCACTCAAGCGCCGTATTATTCCTTGATATAGACTTTATTCTGTCAACCTTGACAATGTGCTATTGATGTAGACTAATCAAAGTATTTTTTAATGCTTTATGGCTAATAAACTAGACTAAATATAGCCTATAGAACAGATTTTTACAGCCTAACGTTAATATAGAGATGAAAACAATACGTTATTTATATTGATTGATTGATTGAAAAGTTTATTAACAGATTGCAGAATGGGTACAGTACAGTACAGCTCAATACAACATACAATTGTTAAGGGGATGCAGACCAGAGAAAGACTTTAGTCTTGTTTACATCAGGGTCCCCCATTTTCAATTCATCATAACACACACAACATACAGATAGACAGTACTGCTACATCTATACATTTATGACATACCATATTTGCAAATACAGTACTGTTTGTGATACAAAAAGTGTCCAGAAAAAGAGTGTAGGCTATATACATTTGACGTAGAAACTGTACATTGGAGGAGGCTGGGTTGATGTGATGTCGATTGATATGAATAGAGAGATGAAAACAATACGTTATTTATATTGATGTGAGAGATGAAAACAATACGTTATTTATATTGATGTGATGTCGATTGATATGAATAGCGCGTTACGTTAATAGAGAGGCGAAAACAATACGGCGCTTGAGTGATAGTAAAATTCGCGATTTTTTATTAGTTTGTCATGACAAACCAATTACATAATCCAACATATGTGTAAAGAAACAACATATTCCAGTTAAGTTGAGTGATAGTTAGTTTTAGTATATGATGCACGGCGGAGGAGCAACAATACGAGGAAATGGGAGGAAGTTGAGTAGGGCTGTCTTAAATACTTCGAAGCTTCGTTTGATGGCACAAGCTTCGAACATTAAAAAAAAATCGAAGTTTAAAAAAAAAAAATCAAATTTTTACTTCGGCGTGTGTGTGTGTGTGTGTGTGTGTGTGTGTGTGTGTGTGTGTGTGTGTGTGCATGGGGCCATTGGGTGGGGCCGGGGGACAAATACACTGGAGGAAAGTAACCCAGCTCAGCACTGCCCAAATTATATCATCACTATTGCCTGTTTGAAGGATATCATCCTCAAACACATATACACCACCTACACGCCTATTCTCAGTCCTTGCCCCACAATGGTGGAATGAACTACCCACCCCAGTTAGGACAGCCAAATCCCATCCAATCTTTCGCCGTCGACTAAAGACGCACTTCTTCAACCATTATCTGAAATAAAATTTAAAAAATAAAATAAAAAGAATCTAACCCTAACTAACCTTACTGTCATGCAATTGTCCTAATAAACTAACCTACACTGTAACACGCAACACTTTGATGAATATTGTTACTCAGCTGATAAGAGTTGTATCCTTCCTGATGACCTGTCGTACAGAACTTGTAAGTCGCTTTGGATAAAAGCGTTTCAGCTAAATGACTAAATGTAAATGTGAATGTAAATGCCTTGTAGAATTCCACACATAAGAAAGAAAGATACTGGGATGAATAAACAAAATAGGAAATAAAATGTAGAAATGCATGCAATACATACCGGTAAATAAATATGAATCTCCATATATGAAATAGAACATTTAGATAAGGTGCTACTGAGATGTTTTGGTGAGTTCTTTGTTTTTTGTGGAAGTAGCCCTTCTTAAAAATGCATGAACATTCACTGATAATTGGTCTGTAGTGGAGTCTACAAGGTCTACATTGCCGGACCATGTAGAATCCGGACCTTGTAGACTGACATAATTCTGTGCATAATTTAGTCTACACAGGCCATATTTCAAATAATCAAAATCTTACTTCATTCATCTTAAACATTCTTGATTTGGGGGATTGGTAGTTCCCATGAAATCTGAAGTTGTTCAAACGACAACAGCGATCCACCTTGAATTAAATCACACTGTGTTGGCTGCGTCACAGTCACGAAAGGGGCTACTTAATTCATTAATCCAATCCACTTTATTTATAGAGCACATTTAAAAACAACAAAGTTTACCAAAGTGCTGTACAAGTCCCACAACATAAGATAATAAAAAAAAAAAAAATATATATATATATATATATATATATATATATATATATATATATATATATATAAAAAATATTAAAAAAAAATAAAATTTATACATTTTTTTTATTCGAAGCTTCGAATTAAAATCGAAGCTCGGCCCCGAAGCTTCGATTGCCAAAAAAAATTCGAAGGTCAGCCCTAAAGTTGAGTGATAGTTAGTTTTAGTTACGGCGGAGCAACAATACGAGGAAATAGGGCTGTGGAACTGAAGTGATATTGAGCGAGTAGGAGGGCTAACGCGATTGGGCGCTGAGGAAATGGGAGGAAGTTGAGTGATAGTTAGAGAGGCCAATCAGGGCGCGCAAACCGAACGCGGAAGGACAACTGCCTTGGGTAAAGTATTCACGCGGCCCGGTCGCCCCCAGGGTGCGGAGCTTGGTCCTGGGGGGAAGGAGGCTGTTTGTGTTGGCGGAGCGAAGGTGGAGGGTGGAGGGTTCTGGGGTGAGGAGATCTTTGAGGTAGGGGGGGGGGAGCGGTTCCGTGGATGCATTGATGATATCACGATATTTTCTGACCTTTCGGCGATACACATCACGATGTTTTTCTTTTTTTCCCCAAACAATTCATTATGAGGCTTACCAAGACAGTATTTGAGTTTGCAAGCTAACATTAAAGACAAAATAAAATACCCATGCATTTAGCATTTTTATATTATATATTAGATTTAGATTATTGGATTATTAGATTATATATTGCATATATTTAGCAATGAGATATTATATGATTTAGATATGAAATATGATGAATTGAAAATGGGGGACCCTGATGTAAACAAGACGAAAGTCTTTCTCAGGTCTGCATCCCCTTAACAATTGTATGTATTGAGCTGTACTGTACCCATTCTGCAATATGTTAATAAAGTTGTAAATCAATCAATCAATCAATCAATCAATCAATCAATAGCATTTTTATGAAACTACTGTATATTTGTATGTCTCTAAATGTTTTGATGAATTGAAAATAGAGGACCCTTATGTAAAAAAGCCGAAAGTCTTTTTCTGGTCTTCATCCTCCAGTCCACTGTTGTTGTATTGAGCTGTACTGTATTGTACCCATTCTGCAATCGTTAATACAGGGCTGTACGCTAAGCTTTTTCACTAGGGGCACAATGAGAAATTTAGGGGCAAAAAAAAATTTTTAGGGGCAAATTTTTAAATAACAATTTTACCATTATTAAAAAAATATGTTCCTCCTGCCTCATTACTGTGGTCCTTTTATTTAACATTTAAGTGCGTTTGTTTTCAGGTTTGTATCTTTTATAATGAACCAACTGAGAAAGTGTGTAAATCACTAATAGAACAAAAACAACAAACTGTGTGTGTGTGTGTGCGCGCGCTTGTGTAGTGCTCCTTGAATGAGATCACCACAACACACACACACCATTGCATTAATCAGGAGGACAAGAAACTCTGCATACATTTGTTTCACAATGAAAAGTGCTTTAGAAATCAAATG
This sequence comes from Notolepis coatsorum, assembly GCF_963971535.1. NCBI lineage: Eukaryota > Metazoa > Chordata > Actinopteri > Aulopiformes > Paralepididae > Notolepis > Notolepis coatsorum. The sequence goes on from NW_028173547.1 coordinate 332,255, forward strand.
AATTATTATGATTGTAAATAACCCCATGAAAGGTTTATTATTTGTATGGGTAATTACCTGATTCATATTTGTGATGTTACTGGTTTCAGTGTGTGCCTAAAGTGATCAATGTGTTGGGCCGTTTATAGAGATCTATGCCAATTAATGTTTATGTATATCCGGGACTTTTTTTAATAAGAATTGAGAGGTATTTGTATATGTGACCTTTATTTTGAAAACAGTGTTGCGACGCAACCTTATTTACATTTGCGCTTTTGACAGTGAAATGTTCAGTCCAACTTAGCTGGAAGGAAAGACTAATCAAAAAGGTTTAATTGACCCGTATGAGGCTCTTACGGTAGGACTTTGATTGTTTATAGAAGTGGAATGTAATACTATGCTAAACGAGAAATAAACAGTGATTTTACCAGCAGTAAAGTTGCAAGCCACTTTCATTTCATATACGGGGAGCCGTGACAATTATTAGTATTATCTTATTTGCATATTGTCTCATTATTAGATGGATAGATAGGTTGATATTTTATAAATTTAAGTAGACAGTATTTCACGTCCTAATAGTGGGCTACTACTACTACTCACCTAATGCATAGCTGAACCTGAACGTTAGAAGTGTCCGTGTCCCCGTCAATCAATCATCACATCATCACGTCAATCATCATCATCTTATCATCTCTCCACATCGGACGTGGTTGTCATAAGATGGACTGATATCCACTCCGTTGTTCTTGCAGAGCAAAATTTGCGTCTTAAATGTATTAAGGAGGTGCTTCTTTGGCGATGCAATAGCCCATATTGAAAGGAAGAGAGGCCACATTCAGTTTCGTTTTGCTAGGAATTATGGGATTTGGTGTTGGATGTATAGACTACGCAGATAGGGACATGGTCTTTAATCGCACGATAGACTACAAGTACCAAGTATATAGCGTGACCCAGATTCACTCCACACGCAAATCTTTTTTTTCACTCAGGCTATCGGTGATCGCAGTAAGTTCATTCATTGCCGACAGATTCTTTCATAGCACCACGACATTGTGTCGCACTGTACAGCCTTGGTTGTAGGCTAATGTTTTTTTTTTAAATGTATCCAATTTGTATGGATTAATTTAGGAGTGAAATGCAAATGAAGGGTTGAAATCACAACTCGCAACGTTGCTCCCAAATAATATTTCCAACTCGCAACGGCCAAATTAAGGGGCAATTTGCGACGAGATCATCGCAGTGTACAGCCCTGTAATAACGTTTTCATTCATTCAATCATTCAGCCGGCAACAGAATAATTTTGATTGACAGTCGAGTCTGCCAATTACGTCACACCGCTTGCACCCGCCCTGCTGTTCTTAGCACCAATCGGCAAGCGCTATGCGTTTTTTACTTTCCGCTCTGTCCGCCATTGATTTTGACGAGAGCTCAGCTCAACGACAACAACAACAGCTCCCCGCGGCCGACGAGTGATTACCAGCGCACCGCAGCATGACTAAACGATGCATAATGATTTTACTGCAACGAATGTTATAATAAAAGCCTTTCCATACATCTGTCTGATTGAAAACTTTATTAACAGACCGCAGAATGGGCACGCACAACTAAGCACGGGCTGAGATATGAACAGTAATGCTTGCTATCTATGTCGTCATCGGACGTTGCTATGTTTGGGTAAATACGCTGATGTTATTGAACGTGTAACTATATAACGTTAATGCCACAAAACGAATGCCTTTGTTAATAATAACTTAAGTAGTAACTTTGATGCAGTAGTGCGTGTGTGGGGGCGGCGTTGTTCAAAAGTTTGAACGGGTGTGGACCAGATTGACGCGACACAATCCTCTTGGGCAAAACATCACGATATCCACGATACGTTAAAAAAGTGTATCGTTAATGAACTGTACCCGATATTTATATAATATCGTCATATCGCCCAGCCCTAGTCAGAAGGGATATTTTGTATTCAGTCCGGGTGGTGATGGGGAGCCAGTGAAGTGAGTGGAGGATGGGTGTGATGTGGTCGTACTTACGCACTTTCATCAGGATCCTAGCAGCGCTGTTCTGGATGTGTTGGAGCCTCTGGAGACTCTTGCTAGGAATCCCGATGAGAAGTGTGTTACAGTAATCCAGCCTGGAGGAGACAAAGGCGTGGACCAGTTTTTCAGCATCTGGGAGGGTGAGTGTGGTTGTGGAATGGATTTTTTAAATGTTCCTGAGGTGGAAAAAGGAGGTTTTGCAAATGTGTTTGATGTGGGTCTCGAAATTTAGGCGGGGGTACATTTTTACACCAAGGTTGGTGACGGTGGATGAGAGGGGAAGGTCATGGCCTGAGAAGGAGATGCTGGTGATGGGGGAAGATTGGATCTGGTGGGGGGTACCAATGAGGATGGCTTCTGTTTTTGAGCTGTTTAACTGTAGGAAGTTTGATTTCATCCACGACTTTATCTCCTCCAGGCAGGAAGTGAAAATGCAATTTGAATGCCTGAAAATGCCTTTAAGAGCAATGCGTTGTGGGTAGGGGTGTAACGGTACACAAAAACCACGGTACGGTACGTACCTCGGTTTTGAAGTCAAGGTTCGGTACGGGTTTTCGGTACAGTGGGGGAAAGTTTGGCTTTCCATGTTCCACTCAGGGGTGATGTAGTGTGCAGTAACTAATTGTACTTGTAGGGTTGTCAACGAATATTCTATATTGAAATTAATAATCGACTTGTAAACAAATGTAAAAATAAAAAAAAATTATATTAGATTGTGAAAAAAACAGCCCCCGGTGGGCGGTCGTTAGTGGTTACCATACCGTTGTATTCGTTCGGTACACTACACAGCCATTCGGTACGGTACGGTACACACTGAAACTTGTTCGGTTCGGTATGGATACGTGTACCTAGGGATGGGAATTGATAGGATTTTATCGATACGATTCCATTATCGATTCTGCTTATCGATTCGATTCTTTATCGATTCTCTTATCAATACCTGATCAATTTATAATTTAAATAAATAAATTGGAAATGCAACAGAACTAAGCTGGTTAGAATAACAACATGCAACTTGACATTTCTGATTGTCATTTATTGTTGAGCCCCCATGTCAGGGGCGACAGTGGCTCGGGAGGTAGAGCAGTCTTCTGGCAATCCGGAGGTTCCCGGTTCGATTCCCGCTCCTCCCGGGCAGCGTATCGATGTGTCCTTGAGCAAGACACTTAACCCCTAACTGCTCCCGATGAGCAGGTTGGCACCTTGCATGGTTGCCTCCGCCGTCGTTGTGTGAATGTGTGAGTGATTGGGTAAAATGTAAGGAACAAATTGTAAAGCGCTTTGGATAAAAGCGCTATATAAAAAAGCAGCCATTTACCATGTCAGAAAAATACAAAAACTGTAAAAAATAAAACATTAACTATAGCCTACACTTAAATAAAATAATGTATTTGAGATTCTCTTAAAATGTATTTATTTTTTTATTCTTAAACTAATTTAATCTATTGAATAACAGTCGTTATTCCTCTGACTTCTGTCTCACACACACACACACACACACAGACACACAGAGCTCCCTCCCCGGGCCCCTGTCCTGTAGGTATTGGCTTGTGTTGCTACACGGACACATTTGTATGTTGCACCATGGTACTTCCTGTCTGACGGACTCAGAGTAGAGACTTTGTAAATAAACAATCCGGCTCTTATTATATGTGAACTAAAGAGTACAATGTTTACACAACAGTCCCCACCCGCTGTTTTATTGTATTTGTACCTGTACTATCCGCTGTCAGCTGTTTATCTCTCTTTGTGAGCTTGATTAAATAGCGTTAGCTCACGTTAGCTAGCGATAGCTCCGCGGCTAATTTTAGCTCAACCTAAACTAAATCAATGACTATGTTCTAAAGCATTCAAGTAGTTTTCACTGCACATAGAAGTAGCCAAACAGCGGGAGCATTTCGGGAGCATATGACCAAAAGCCAGGCAATTTCGAGCCCTTAAGGAATCAAATACAGTCTGCCATGGCTATATGCTAACGCGCGCAACTGTAGGAAAAACCTGGCAGCGTTAAGGGAATCGAAAGTCACAGGAGCCACACGGTTCCAGGCATCGGCCAATTAGGAACCGGTTCCCAATGGGAACCGGTTTTCGATTCCCATCCCTACGTGTACCTCTACACCCCTAGTTGTGGGATATATGCCCTTCTCCTTACTTAAAACTAACGTTATTTGAGCCAACATTTAACATTAATATAACACTATTTTAACGTTAATAAATGTGAATGCACATACATAGCTAGTTAAATATCACAACTTGTGTCATCATTGTTTCATTGGGGGAAACTAAGTGCTGCCTCTCTCTGCCGTCCCCGCTACACTCGGGACTACACTAACGTTATGGATAGCTAACGTTAGCCTATAGCTAGCCTATAGCTAACGTCATGGATAGCTAACGTTAGCCTATAGCTAGCCTATAGCTAACGTCATAGATAGCTAACGTTAGCCTATAGATAGCCTATAGCTAACGTCACGGATAGCTAACGTTAGCCTATAGCTAGCCTATAGCTAACGTCATAGATAGCTAACGTTCGCCTATAGCTAGCCTATAGCTAACGTCATAGATAGCTAACGTTAGCCTATAGCTATAACTAGAGCTGCCGTGGTATTGATGTTTTCCTTACCGCACAACTTTGCAAAATATTTCCTACCGCCGCGGTTATTACCGCACGCACACAAAAAATTTTAAAAAAAAGTTTGAATGCATTTTCTTTTTTTAGTAGTAGTAGTCTACTCTTTATAGCATATAGCCTGCCTCTAGTCTAAATGTCTATCTTTAGAGGATGACTTTGCAGCATGAATATTGTTTGGGATTCGGCAAGCACGCATTAGTTATTGAAAGTGAAACACGGATTTGGAGTTTCCCCTCTGGTCGTGCGCCGTTCACTCGGTGTCGCGGGCAGGGGTGGTTACCCCCCCCGACCCTTTCTTATTATTATTACTATAAAGTTACTACTTTATAATAAAGGCATTCGTTTTGTGGCATTAACATTATATAGTTATACGTTCAATAACATCAGCGTATTTACCGGACCATAGCAAGCCAAGCAATACTCAATTCATATCTCAGTTCCCCTTTGCTCAGAGCGTGCTGAGTTGTCCCATTCTGCGGTCTGTTAATAAAGTTTTCAATCAGACAAGTGTATAGAACGAAGGGCTTTTATTATAACATTCGTTGCAGACAGTAAAATCATTATGTCTCGTTTAGTACTCCTGAGGAGCGATGGTAGTCCACTCCGGCGGGGAGCTAAAGCTAACGTTATTAGCCGTATTGTGATGAGCTCTGATCAACGCGTCTCTCTTCTGACCAATCAGTGGTCTGCAATGTTTCACGTGACTTTTCTGGTACCCAATAGGGTCGCTTGGAACCTCGATAGAGGAGTAGGGTATATCTGCAGAGCCGCAAGCCCAACGAGAGGAGGGTACTTTATTATTATTATTATAAAAAACAGCGGTGATGCGGTATTCAGCCTACTCTGCGGTGGCCGTGATGTAACAGCGATACCGCGGTAATGCGGTAATCGCGGCAGCTCTAGCTATAACACACATAATAAACCTCTCCATAAAACAGGGACACGTCCCCAAGGACTTCAAAATAGCGAGAGTAACACCCCTGCACAAAAAGGGCAGCAAATTAGACCCAGGCAACTACCGCCCTGTTTCTATCCTTACATCCATCTCGAAAGTCATGGAAAAAATAGTATACGAACAGGTCGAAAAGTACCTTACGGATAAAAATCTAATCTACGAATTCCAATCTGGCTTCAGAACATCCCACTCCACTGACACATGCCTTCTCTATTTGAACGACCACATCAAGCAAGAGGTGGACGCGGGCAAATACTGCGGCATGGTCATGCTAGACCTACAAAAGGCCTTCGACACTGTCAATCACACCATTCTGATTGACAAGCTAAAAGCAATTGGTTTTGATAGTTTATCAGTGAGCTGGATACAATCCTACCTGGAGGGGAGAGAACAGATGGTGGAGGTAAACGGTACCCTATCCCCCCCCCTCACAGTGAACTGTGGTGTTCCACAAGGAAGCATACTAGGACCACTACTGTTCCTAATTTATGCAAATGACATGTCGTCAGCTTGTGACTGCAACTTGTTCCTGTTTGCGGACGACTCAGCCCTGCTGGTCTCTGACAAGAACAAGTTACAGGTTGAAAAAACCCTCAGCTCGGAACTAGGCAAAATCTGCATATGGCTCGCCGACAACAAGCTGTCATTACACATGGGCAAAACAGAGTCCATTCTCTTCGGTTCAAATAACAAACTCAGCAAAACAGACGGCTTCTCAGTTACAGTGGGTGACAATATTGTCACAAGGAAAGATGAAATTACCTACCTGGGTTCCATCCTAGAGGCTAATCTTTCCTGTGACAAAATGGCATCCAATGTAATAAATAAAGTCAATCAACGAACTCGATTCTTGTACCGGATCTCCTCCCTGGTAAACAAGAATACCCTGAAGACTCTGGCAGGAGCACTCATTCAAGGGTACTACGACTATGCTTGCACCTCATGGTACCAAAGCACCTCAAAGGCACTAAAAAACAAATTACAAACATCTCAAAACAAACTAGTCAGACTACTGCTTGACCTGACTCCTAGAACCCACCTCACCCCTGCACACTTTGCCAACCTAGGATGGCTTAGAGTAGACGACAGAGTACAGCAACTTGCAATGGGCCTGGTCTACAAGATACACTACACGACCAAGGTACCCATGTACATGTCAAAATACTTCCCAAAGGTCAGTGAATACCACGATCACAACTAGAGCTGCCGCGGTATTGATGTTTTCCTTACCGCACAAATTTGCAAAATATTTCCTACCGCCGCGGTTATTACCGCACGCACACAAAAAAATTAAAAAAAAAAGTTTGAATGCATTTTTTTTTAAGTAGTATAGCCTGCCTCTAGTCTAAATGTCTATCTTTAGAGGATGACTTTGCAGCATGAATATTGTTTGGGATTCGGCAAGCACGCATTAGTTATTGAAAGTGAAACACGGATTCGAAGTTTCCCCTCTGGTCGTGCGCAGTTCACTCGGTGTTGCGGGCAGGGGTGGTTACCCCTAACCCCCCCGACCCTTTCTTATTATTATTACTATAAAGTTACTACTTTATAATAAAGGCATTCGTTTTGTGGCATTAACATTATATAGTTATACGTTCAATAACAGCGTATTTACCGGACCATAGCAAGGCAAGCAATACTCTATTCATATCTCAGTTCCTTTCTTTGCTCAGAGCGTGCTGAGTTGTCCCATTCTGCGGTCTGTTAATAAAGTTTTCAATCAGACAAGTGTATAGAATGAAGGGCTTTTATTATAACATTCGTTGCAGACAGTAAAATCATTATGTCTCGTTTAGTACTCCTGAGGAGCGATGGTAGTCCACTCCGGCGGAGAGTTAAAGCTAACGTTATTAGCCGTGTTGTGATGAGCTGACATTCAGGACGTAAAAAACTAATACGCGCTTGCCGATTGGTGGTAACACACTGCATGACGCTACAACGTGTGACGCGTCTCTCTTCTGACCAATCAGTGGTCTGCAATGTTTCACGTGACTTTTCTGGTACCCAATAGGGTCGCTTGGAACCTCGATAGAGGAGTAGGGTATATCTGCAGAGCCGCAAGCCCAACGAGAGGAGGGTAATTTATTATTATTATTATAAAAAACAGCGGTGACGCGGTATTCAGCCTACTCTGCGGTGGCCGTGATGTAACAGCGATACCGCGGTAATGCGGTAATCGCGGCAGCTCTAATCACAACACCAGAGGGAGCTCCACAAATCATGTAAAACCCAGATTCGGCTCAAACAAGGGACTAAACACGTTTCGCAATTATGCCACAACAATGTGGAACGCCCTACCCAAAGCTGTAAAGGAATGTAAATCACTACCCACCTTCAAAAACACTCTCAAAGAACACCTACGGGAGACTGCAATTCAAAACTGGCCCCTACAAATGTCCTAACCCAGTTGTACAATAAAGACCAAGCATGGCTTTGTCAGTATTCCAATGTACAGCCCCACCCAACCCCACCCCACCTACCCAACCTCCTCCAATGTACAGTTTCCATGTCAAATGTATGTCAGTATTCCAATGTACAGTGTGTCCCCCCCCCCTACCCAACCCCCCCCCCCGCCCCACCTCCAATGTACAGCCCCACCCCACCTACCCAACCTCCCCCAATGCACAGTTTCTATGTCAAATGTATATACTCTTCTTCTGGATTTTCTTAGTATCACAAACAGTACTGTATTTGAAAATCTGGTATGTCATAAATGTATAGATGTAGCAGTACTGTCTATCTGTATGTCATGTGTGTCATATGATGAATTGAAAATGGGGGACCCTGATGGAAACAAGACGAAAGTCTTTCTCAGGTCTGCATCCTCTTAACAATTGTGTAACTGAGGGGTACAATTCCCTGACTGTATTGTTAGATATGATATTTAATACCACTACCTCATGTACTTTAATTTCTGGCCACCCAGTACAAGATATAAGTATGATGAACACTTTCCCACCTGATTAAACGAATCCACACAAATGTACCAAATCGAGGGTTTAATACAGCAAAAGGTGTATACAACGATCACTTAATTACATTTATGATTTGAAATATGAAATATGCACTTTTATGGCAAATGAGTATTCGTAGGTAAATCAACATTGAATGTCCAATCTCTGGTTACGCAGGGAGTAAGTATACAACCTGGAATATTTAGGAAAACGATAGCGATGGTACTCAAATGATTATAGCTGGATACACTAAGGGGGGGGGGGGGGGTCCTGCTGGTTGTAAGACAGTAGGAGGGGGGGGTTAGAGAAGCCGCTGGCGGTATCCCATCTGGCCGACGGTGTCTTGGGAGAATCCAAAGTCTTGGACACGGTGCCCACAGAACCTCGGACCGCAGACGAATACAGCTGGACCCTCTGTGGACGGTATCTGCCGGTCCACAACGGAGAGACGTGAGGCGACCTCACTGGTGTAGAGCGCCGTCTCACCTGGAGTCCTCTCCGGGGGGTAGTTCCAACACTCCGCAGTGTTGGCCTTTATCCATGGAATAATCAAAGCACACAAAGCATAATCCAAGCCGTGGAAGGCTCGCCGTCGTCCGGGTAGAGTAATCCAATATACAGGTCCAGTCGCTCTTGGCCCGGAGCTCCTCGGATGCAAGCACCACTAGGGGTCTGACCAGCCTGGTTAAGCGTCCAGATAACGCCAGGAACGATGGGGGTACTGATAACTTTAGAACTCTAACCGAACGATGCACCATACATAAATAGACTATTATTAGCTTAATAGAATACGTCCAACTCGACGGTATAGTGCCAAACTATGACTATTCAACTATTAATCTACACGATATCTCAATGCCTATTCTGGGGCCAAGTAGGCCTTACTACACCGCACGTGCGTCGTGGGGAGGCTTTGCGTCTGTCACTCTGTTGGAGGGTAAAGAACTGGACTAAAAGAAAGTTCTACTTTACTTGCGCCATATATATATGCGCTATGAACAAATAGTACCATTCGTATTTCGCCCGACATATTCCTGCGCGGAACCGGGGCTTGCCACGACATGTTAGGCGGCACGATTGAACTTGGACCTAGGGGGTATGGCAACCTGGCGCCAGGTTCTCGTCCAATGGTAGAATGAAACTATTATGGGCTGTTTAGTAGACTAAAGGGATATTCAATGCATATTGTACAAGGAATATACAGGGGATATCAAACGATATACAAATACAATTAAATATATATAAATAAATATACATATTCGGTTTAATCTGATCCTTCACAACAGCCGCCCCCTAATTAGTCCCACCTAATTAGCTAAGCAGAGACAGATTAACCGCACTGTCTACCACTCAAGGTCCGCTGTAAGGGTCAGTCAACTCACAAAGTCATGGGGTCATGGTCATCATCGATAGTATCTGGGAGTCGGGGCAGTTCTATGAGCCTCGCCACGGGACGTGTGTAAGTGCGCCCTTGGACGAGTACTTCAGCTGCTCGGACCTTGCCATCGGCACCGGTGATCACTTTGCTTACGCGGCCAGCCGGCCACATAGCTCTGGGTAGTGACTGGTCAATAATCATGACGACTGTTCCTTCTGTCAAATTGTCTCTCTCTTTTACCCACTTCTGGCGGGTCTGTAGAGACGGTAGGTAGTGAAGTAGGAAGCTGCTCCAAAACTTGTCAGCTAGTACTTGGCTGTACCTCCACATTCTTCGGCCGTTCGCTTCTTCAGGCCTGTACATTGTCTGGGGTAGCGTGGGGTCCAGCCGCCCCATTAGGAGTGTGTTGGGGGTGACTGGGTCGACATCTGCTACATCACTGGAGACGTATTTCTTTATGATCAGCTCTGTGACCTTGTGTCGGCTGTTCAAGACGATCGGGTACTTAATGTCATCTGGTAGATCGGGGGCTCTCCGCAGGCGACCACCCACTCTGATGAGATTATGGGCGTCACTCTCTGGTGCCAGGTGAATCAGTCTGCTGTCTGATGGGACGGGGTTTCCTCCCTGTAGACAGTCTAGCTCATCGGGGAACGAGTCTCTCTGGGCTCGTTGTAGTAGAAGAAGTTCTGCTTCTTCGTAGTCAGCTGCTGACATGTCAGTGGTGGACTGAATCTCTGGGTGGTGCCGCAGGAATGTTCTTTGTTGCGCACTCTCTAGGGTAATGCAGTCATCTATGTTGGGGTCTGTGGAGGCGACAGTGCTCAGTCCACAGAACATAGGTTTCTTGTTCTCAGCCTCCTCGTTACTTGCTTCCCTCGGGGTGGGCGTAGGCCAATCTCCTTCCGGGAGCTTGAGGAATGCTGGTCCGTCACTGTAGATGTTGCGACGGGTTAGGTCATCCAGAGACATTCCCCGGGTGATGACGTCAGCTGGGTTGTGTTTGGTGTCCACATACCGCCAGCTTGCTTCTTCTGTTAACTCTTGAATCTCGGTGACTCTGACTCCCACGAAGACTTTGTATCTGCATGAATCGGACTTGATCCATGTGAGTACTGTCGTGGAATCTGACCACAAGATTGTTCTATGCACCGGGATGGTGAGTTCACGTTGGATTAACGTGGCTAGATGCGCTCCTGCGAGGGCTGCGCAGAGCTCTAGACGTGGGATAGATTGTTGCTTACGTGGGGCTATTCTTGAGCGGGCCAGGATGAAAGCAGTGTGTATCTTTCCTCCCATCTCTTGGGCACGCAAGTAGGCCACCGATCCGTAGGCTACTTCGGAGGCGTCGCTGAAGACGTGTAGCTCAATCTCGCATGTCTCTGGCCTCACTGTGGATGGGAAGTAGCTGCGGCGTATATTGACACCTGGGAGTGAGCGGAGTTCCGTCTCCCACTCTCTCCATGTTGAGGCAAGGTGTGCGGGTATTGGGTCGTCCCAGCCCTGGTCCTTGTCCCATAGTTCTCGTACAATCATCTTTGCCCTGGTGGTGTAAGGTAGAATACATCCCAACGGGTCATATTGTCTGGCGAGTGTTCTGTACACACTCCGTCTGGTGGTCGGTATCGCCGCCGACCTTCCCTGCTCTGGAGCCAAGGGTTTGTGTCTATAGTGGAGCGAGTCTGTTTTGAAGCGCCAGACTAGTCCTAGTGTCATTTCTTGGGCTTCTCCTGGGATTGTCGCCATCCAGGTCTCGCTGCTGGCAGCCTTGTCCGCGGAGGAGAGGCTGCGCAATACGTGCGGGTCACTGCTGGCCCACTGCCTGAGATCAAAGCCGCCTTTGATCAGGGAGGCGCGTAACTTGATTAGGAGAGCCTCGGCTTCTTCTTGAGTCGAGACGCTTTGTAAACAGTTGTCCACGTAGAAACTGTTCTTCACACTGTGTTGGACCTCTTCATCTGCTGCTGGGTCCTCTGTGACGTGTTTCTGTAGTGCAAATGTAGCACAGCACGGGCTGCATGTGGTTCCGAAGGGGAGTACTTCCCACTGGTAGATGGATGGGTTCTCATCTCCGATCTTCTCTCTCCATAGGAACCGTAGCAGGGGCTTGTCCTCCTCTACTAGTCTCACCTGCAAGAACATCCCTTTGATATCCCCGCTTATAGCCACCTTGTCCTGACGGAAGCGCAGTAGCACGCCTAGTAGGGAGGGGCCGAGTGTGGGGCCGGGCAAGAGCTCTTTATTCAGATTTTGGGATCCGATCTGGTAGCTGCAGTTAAACACAATGCGATCCTTGCCGTTGTGATGGACCTTGTGATGCGGCACGTACCATGATTCGGTCGTCTGATCGGCCTCTTTAATGTCAATCTTTGTTACGTGTCCCGCTGTGATTAGCTTCTCAATCTCAGCTCGGTACACACTCTCTTGAGCGGGGTCTTTGGCTAGGCGCCGCTCTGTGTTCAGTAGATAGCGCTCCGTGGCGTCTTTCTTTGCGTGAAAGGTGGGCATTCCCTCTCGCCTCAGGAGTAGAGTTGCGTATCTCATCACTCCGCCGACTGTGACTCTCTTTGTCCCCTGCTCGAGTAGGTTGATGGCGTAAATGTCTTCTTTAGAGCGAATATCTTTCTTTTCGTTCTTAAAGGGCATTGTCTCTAGGGTCCATAGCCTCTCGACATGCTGCAGGAGAGTGGTGTCTTCTTCTGTCGTTCTGGAGTGGAAGCAGCTAGTGGCTGCTGTTCGGTTGAGAGATTTAGCGAGGGGGCCTTGTAGGGTCCACCCTAGGCGGGTCTCGACTGCTGCAGGACAGCCTCGGGGGCCTGTATGGACCCGGTCAATCGGGACTATGAGTTCTGCATGGTCGGAGCCTATCAACAGGGTCGGGGTAGCGCCGTCTATGAGCGGGATAGGTAATTGGCGCAGGTGCACATATTTATCCATCAACTTGGTGACAGGGTAGGTGTACTGCGATAGTCCTATTTCTTGGCTGGTGAAAGCATTTGTGATTTTGTACCGTCGCTCTGGCTGCCCGTTGGCTGCGATGGTGAAGGAGACATTCTCGCCCTTTATCGTCTTTAAATCTCTTCTTATTGTCCGAATCGTCATTTCGTTCTTGCTCCCCCGCAGTCCCAACTGGGTCGCAGCGGAGGCGAGCAGAAGGGTCTTCTCTGACCCGTCATCAAGGACGGCGTAAGTGTCCATGACTTTATCTTGGTAGCTCAATGTCACACGGACTACCTTTAAGAGCACTTGGGCTCCGCTGCTGCTGGCGGGGTCAATGTACATGACACTTGCCTTGGTGCCGCTCCGTGGTGCAGGTATAGGCCGTCTTCCGTTACTTTCGTGTAGTATATCTAGATGGGCTCCATCGCACCGGCTGCACCTTTTCTTTAGGCGGCATTCGGCTGCCATGTGGGGCCGCGCACATCGATAACAGCGCCGGTTGGACTTTATCCATTGACTCACTTCTTCTGCATTAATCTTTGTGAATAGGTCACATTGTGACAGCCAGTGTTCTTTCTCACAGTAGGGACACGCTATCTTCCACTTCTCTTTTCTCGAGGGGGTGCTGTGACTCTTACTGCTCGGTACTGACTCTGATTGGTGCATGACAGTCACCGATCTTCTTCCATCATTTATTCTCCTGGGTCCCTCTCTGGAGCTTGGCGTGCTCCGCCCGAAGGTGTCCAGTCGTAAGCTGCTGACTTCTCTCACCAGGAAGTCGGCTAGATCAAGGAGGGATGGCTCGGGGCCGTTGGGATCCCGGTAATCCCTCTGCCGCCTAAAGCGCTCCTGTCTTGCGGGTGGCAGCTTCTCCAAAATCCTCTCGACGTTAGAGTTGGCGTATAGCTCATGCATGCCCTTCTCCCGTTGCGCTCCCAGCATCCCTACCAGGGACTGCACTTTGATTGACAGGTCGTCTAGTGAGCGATTGTCTGTGGCTGGGGGTAGGCGGTCAATATGCCTTATCTCCTGGATTACGTAATCCCCTATACATCCATATCTCTGATCCAGCGCTGCAAGGGCCGCTGTGTATGGGGTCGAAGAGGTAGCATAGGCTAGCGCTATATTGTGCGCTCGCGGTACTTTCAGGTGCTTCAGTAATATTGCATACTTGTGGCGTTCATCAGCGACATCCACCATCATTGTCTCTAGGCACATCCGGAGCTCCGTGTACTGTGCTCGACTCTCATAGGCGAAGTCTGGGAATGACGGTGTGGCATTGTATGACGCCGTGGATGGCTGATACATCGGCGAGCGTTGGGGGAGAGACCTCCTGGGCGAGTCCCCTCTTGCGCCTCGCTGTGGGCTGGTACTGGCAGGGTGCCATGGCCCGCTAGTCCAGGTGCTATTCCTCGGGGCTGGTCGTGCGTTGTGCTCACCTGTGAATAGAGTCGGGGGTCTGTAGCGCAGCGCCGCGGGGGTATAGCCTGGACTGTATGGGACCTCCTGGTCCGGTGGAGTACTGTGCTGTCGTCGGGCTTGGTTCTCCTCCTCTCCCTCTTCTTCCTCTATCAGATCTTCCAGATCCTGTAATCGTTTATTTAGCTTCTCCGCAGTGTATGCCGCACCTTCCTTGTAGCTGGGTCTCGCTTGGACCGGTATGGGAAGGGGGTCTGCGGGGGGTCTAGACTCGGTCTGTTGGTCAAGTTCAGGGTCGCTTGCTTGTTGTGGTGACGCTGCCCTTGACTGTTGTCTCGACGAGTTCCTTGAACCCCTGGCGGAAGGAGAGGGTGTTGTCCTTTTGATCAGCTGCTCTATTAGTTGCGCTTGTAGTCTGTCGCGCTCTGCGTCTCTTTGGGCACCGGCAGCGGCACGCTGGGCGTCGGCCCGGTCTCTTGCCATATTCTCTTCTGTCTGGAAGCGTCTCATCTCCAGGCGTGTGCGCTGTTCTTCGCTCCGTTGCTGTGCTTGGAGGTGTTCGCGCTCGCTAAGCATCTGCGCTTGGAGTCGGTCGCGTTCGGTAGAGGCTGTCAGGCTGACGAGGAACGCCTGTTATAGTATCCTCTCCGCTTCGCTGGGGGAAGGCGGTTGTGGAGGTGAGCCGCTCCTGCGTGAGCCGCTCCTGGGGGTACTCGTTGGGGAGTCCTGGAGCTCTAGTTCCTCGGCGCTCTCCTCCTCTTCTTCCGTGCAGAGTTCTCTCTCTGTAGGGTTGTCTTCCTCCCGGGGCTGGTCGGGGACTACTTCTTGGGTAGTGGCGGGGGGTAAAGGCATGTCAATTCCCTCCTGGTCCCCACCGTGAGCTTGGTCAGTTACATTAGGACCTACTATGGCCTCTGTGGTCGGGGAAACCTGGTCATTAAGGTCAGACATAATTTTACTTTCTACTTTTACCGCGTTTACCGTTTGTCGAAGGCTAGGTAGTTGACTGACAGTGTAAGCCTCTAAGTACTGAGGTGTCTGTCGTCTGCGCCGCGGGCGTTCTAGGTTAGGAGGATCATTTCGTGGAGTGTTCATCATAGGCCATTTCGATATTAATAACACTATATTAATATTACACTAGTTACCATCCGGCTCGAAGGACCAATTGTAACTGAGGGGTACAATTCCCTGACTGTATTGTTAGATATGATATTTAATACCACTACCTCATGTACTTTAACTTCTGGCCAACCAGTACAAGATATAAGTATGATGAACACTTTCCCACCTGATGAAACGAATCCACACAAATGTACCAAATCGAGGGTTTAATACAGCAAAAGGTGTATACAACGATCACTTAATTACATTTATGATTTGAAATATGAAATATGCACTTTTATGGCAAATGAGTATTCGTAGGTAAATCAACATTGAATGTCCAATCTCTGGTTACGCAGGGAGTAAGTATACAACCTGGAATATTTAGGAAAACGATAGCGATGGTACTCAAATGATTATAGCTGGATACACTAAGGGGGGGGGGGGGGTCCCGCTGGTTGTAAGACAGTAGGAGGGGGGGGTTAGAGAAGCCGCTGGCGGTATCCCATCTGGCCGACGGTGTCTTGGGAGAATCCAAAGTCTTGGACACGGTGCCCACAGAACCTCGGACCGCAGACGAATACAGCTGGACCCTCTGTGGACGGTATCTGCCGGTCCACAACGGAGAGACGTGAGGCGACCTCACTGGTGTAGAGCGGCGTCTCACCTGGAGTCCTCTCCGGGGGGTAGTTCCAACACTCCGCAGTGTTGGCCTTTATCCATGGAATAATCAAAGCACACAAAGCATAATCCAAGCCGTGGAAGGCTCGCCGTCGTCCGGGTAGAGTAATCCAATATACAGGTCCAGTCGCTCTTGGCCCGGAGCTCCTCGGATGCAAGCACCACTAGGGGTCTGACCAGCCTGGTTAAGCGTCCAGATAACGTCAGGAACGATGGGGGTACTGATAACTTTAGAACTCTAACCGAACGATGCACCATACATAAATAGACTATTATTAGCTTAATAGAATACGTCCAACTCGACGGTATAGTGCCAAACTATGACTATTCAACTATTAATCTACACGATATCTCAATGCCTATTCTGGGGCCAAGTAGGCCTTACTACACCGCACGTGCGTCGTGGGGAGGCTTTGCGTCTGTCACTCTGTTGGAGGGTAAAGAACTGGACTAAAAGAAAGTTCTACTTTACTTGCGCCATATATATATGCGCTATGAACAAATAGTACCATTCGTATTTCGCCCGACATATTCCTGCGCGGAACCGGGGCTTGCCACGACATGTTAGGCGGCACGATTGAACTTGGACCTAGGGGGTATGGCAACCTGGCGCCAGGTTCTCGTCCAATGGTAGAATGAAACTATTATGGGCTGTTTAGTAGACTAAAGGGATATTCAATGCATATTGTACAAGGAATATACAGGGGATATCAAACGATATACAAATACAATTAAATATATATATATAAATAAATATACATATTCGGTTTAATCTGATCCTTCACAACAAATTGTATGTATTGAGCTGTACTGTACCCATTCTGCAATCTGTTAATACACTTTTCAATCAATCAAAGCCTATAGCTAGCCTATAGCTAACGTCATGGATAGCTAACGTTAGCCTATAGCTAGCCTATAGCTAACGTCATAGATAGCTAACGTTAGCCTATAGCTAACGTCATAGATAGCTAACGTTAGCCTATAGCTAGCCTATAGCTAACGTCATGGATAGCTAACGTTAGCCTATAGCTAGCCTATAGCTAACGTCATAGATAGCTAACGTTAGCCTATAGCTAGCCTATAGCTAACGTCATGGAGAGCTAACATTAGCCTATAGCTAACGTCATAGATAGCTAACGTTAGCCTATAGCTAACGTCATAGATAGCTAACGTTAGCCTATAGCTAACGTCATAGATAGCTAACGTTAGCCTATAGCTAACGCCATAGATAGCTAACGTTAACTAACTTACGTTTGCAAACAAAGCTAATGTTATCCAGTTGACATTACAGATCATAATAGCTATAATAACGTTAACGAAGTGAGCGTCTGGGGTTAGTCAGAGTGTAGCGGGGTCGGTAGAGAGAGGCAGCACTTAATTTGCGTGTAACGTTAGTCAAATAACATTGAGCAAGTTACATGACCGGTGTTAGAACGCTCCCTTGTACTCTACTACGGTTCAGATTAATACAGGAAAAGGTAAACATTGGGGGCTCGAGTCTGGGATATGAAAATAAATCCTGATTTCATCTGTGAGTTGTAAACTGTATGGAAACGTGAAGTTAGCTCATGCTACAGGAAAACGGACTCGTCATTAAATGATTAGAGTTAAAAATGATGGCGCCCCTTTTTCTTTTTTACACGGTTGTGAACAATGTGAACATAATTGTACTTACAGGTGTTGTGGTGTCCACAGTCTGATCTCTGTTTCCACAAGAAGAAGGTGTTGATCCAGATGTGAAGCCTTGCTCCAGTACAGTTCTGTTCTCCACAGAGACGTTAGCAAGAGACTCGTTTCATTGTCTCCAACATGTCTCTGCTCCGACTCACAACAACAAAGGCAACACACTTGATCTTGGTCACAATCGGGTTAAAACTTAAAAGTCAGTAATGTTTGCACGGAGGAGTTGACGGTGACCGGTCACACATGTGTTCTGTCCTTTGATAACGGGTTTGTAGCAGAGAAGCGAGTTAAAAGCTGCTCATTGTAAACAGCCTGGCTGTAGAAACGTTTGCTGGCAGTGGTGCGCAGCCATCTTAGATCATGACGTCACTCGCTCGGTTCGCCCGTAAACTCCTCCCCTTGGTTGAATTACGACGGATTGATTGATTGCAAACTTTATTAACAGATTGCAGAATGGGTACAATACAGTACAGCTCAATACACACACTTGTTAAGGGGATGCAGAGAAAGACGTTCTGTATCGTTAGTGGCTTAGCTTGGCATCGCTACTGCACTATCTCGCGTACGTGCACGCGTACTGAATAAACCACAAATGTACCTCTAATACCAGTATTAGTCTGACCACACCCCTCATCAGCTTACCTTCATAAGCAGGTGTGTGGTCACCTGCTCTCCTCCTTCTCGCTTTCACCACAAGGAAGAGGTGCCTCGGTAGATCCCCACACTTGACACCATGATGGAAGAAATTGGATTAGGAACAGCTTGGGAAACAAGGATACGTTGACATCATATCTTTATTTTCTCTCTCACTATTTTCGAGAAAATACGGCGATATTGTCTTCGTACTGGAGTGTCTAGAAGATGATGATCATTCTACAAACCCTCCACCGGTTTTCGTATTGGGAGCACGCCGCTGCATGCTTCTCAACTGCAGTTCCTTGCTGTGTTTGTTGGGGTGAAACCTGTCAGGCCACAGCTGAACTGTCGGACATGCCGCTGTTGTGAGGAGCGGTGCGTTCCAGGTTGGGTGAGTAGTGTTTGCTGGCGGGCTCCACTTGTCTGTTAGTGCTATGGGGGCTACTTGACAAAGTTTATGGAAACCGGCCCCAGGCTAGGGTCCTTTGTTTAGCCGTCTAGGCGACAGAAGGCCTTGGTCTGGCGACCATTATAGTTTTAACTAGTGGGCCGCGACCATTGACACTGGTGATCCCTGTGTGTTCTGGACGAGTGGATTCTCTCTGTCACCGTGTTAAGACCCCATCTTTCATATCCAAATGAGAGTATTCCTTCACGAGGGGATATGTGCATGTAATGTGCGATAGCGGCAGATTCATGTTCAAAGTCAGCTATACAGGCCAGTTGGTACTGTGCTGATTCCGCCGGACGTGTTAATGTCACCGTTGTGAAGCGGTGTTGACGTCTTGTTTTCTCTTTTCTCTTAAAAAAGTGAGGAGGGTTCAGAACGGCGGCCTGTCTGGGTGAGTGTTATGTCATTGTTACATGTTCATAGCTTACGGTTAGCCGGTCGGTGGCCTGGCGCGGGGTAGCTTGGCTTCTCGCGCGCCGCCGGGAGCTCGCTCCTGATCGCGTGCGTCGTAGATCGGCGTCTCGCGAGCGGAAGCAATAGCACCCGAACGGTTGGTGCAGCCGTTAGCTTGATGCTATTCTGTTGAACGTGGTTTGATTTTTAACATGTTTTACACTCTTGACCACGACGTCATCCTTGACAGGGGATGTTCGTCGACCCTGCCTGAGCCTAGACGGGGATTGCGTCAACAAAGAGGACTGTAGCGACTGGTGGAGCGGCGACGCTGCCCGGATCGAACAACACGGGACGGCTGTGTTCTACGGTGGCTTGTGACTGCACTTCGCTGATCTGCGTTCCGGGCAGGTACGGGGTTGGCCAGACCTCATAAACACGTCTTCTGGTTTTACCTTGCTAAATGTATTGTGAATAACGGTGTTTTTTCCCAAAACGTGTGTTGTTGCAATGCATTTGAGATACGTTGCGGGTTGTGTGTGAGCTGTTTTTGTCACTGGCAGTTAGCTTCTCCGTGCAGGTCGTGATGTATTGATCTGGTTGTTGTGTGAGAAACATCATGGTGTTTATGTGTACCGTGTACTCACTACTAAGGCAACTAACCTATGAAGCTATGCTTGGTGACGAGTGAGTAAAAGAATGTTCTTTCTCAGACTGTAATGACAATGAACAGTGAGTTCACACATTAACAGGTTTTCCTGTTTTAACTGGCCGTATTGAGGGTAAAATAGGAGGATTGTGTTTCCCCCCCCGGTTCCCTGGGGACTTTATCACCTCCTATCAGACATGTTGTGCATTAATTGTGTCTTTTGTGTGGTAGGGATACGATGTAACTCTCAGCTTGATTGCTGAGGTTGTGCTAAATCTGCTGGAGAAACTTATTTCCTAAAGGGAAATTGGTTTGGTTGCTGTCATGTGTGCTTAGCAAGGCCTGTGGTCGATACTAATCAAGAATGATGTATTCTCTCATTGTGAAAAAAACGGCGTTCCTCTGTTGAGTGTTTTTGCCATTTTTTGTAGGTGATGATGGGTTGTGTGTGTCATGTGACCTACAACTGGGTTGTACTGGCCACAGAAGCACATGTGTATGTTGGACCGGGGTTCTTAGAGCCCTCTCTATTCTGTGTTTTTCCTTAGTAAAAATCAGATAGCAGGTTAGCTCGTGCGCTGTGTGGAGCTGTGAAACGCTTCATAGAGCTGACTATGACTGTGTCATATTCTCTTTTTGTCGTTACGTCGTATCATGGGTGTGGGGTCGTAAAGGGGTGAACTGGTAACCTTTCCTCTCCCCATTGTTCTGTCGGTCAGGGGTACACCCCCTGTCCTTCAAGGTTCCCGTCACGTGGCGGTTCGGCACGTTACGGGGGGGGGGGGGGGGGGGGGGGGAGGGAGTTCCTGGTCCCACGGCCTGGTATATTGGGCGTGTGCACCGCAGGAATTCCCCCGCCATAGAGTACGTCACCGTGCGCGTCTCTGTTGGTAGGACTTCCGTGTGCTGTTCAGGTCCATGTGATGGATCTGTTTTCAGGGGGGGTGGTCAGGGCTCCTCCTCACCAAGCGCCTACTCAGGCCTTCTGTGAGTTCGGACTCCTTCTTCCATGTGAGGAAGCCTCCATCAGAGTACAGAGCCTTCCTCCTCAGATTGTCAAAGTGAGTGGACCCTCTAGAAGGGTCCTTTTCTATTGTATGTATATTCGATTCAATTCGTTTATTGAGTGTGTATGGGTTCGGTGCCTCTTCCCCGGAGGCCCTAAAACCAGTTTTTTACATGGCTCAAGGTGCAATATATTCTTTTCAATCTGTACAGCTCGCGTGGGAAGTCTCTCTGGGGATCCCCGTCTCTTTCCTATGGGAGGGTGGTGGGATGTAAAAATGTGAACATTTTTTACCCCGGCTGTGTAGACTGGGATACATACTGTTGATGCTTCCTTCTTTCTATTCCAGAAGTGTTGGAGTTAGGGAGTGTCACACCCCTCTTGTCGTTCCCCTGGGCGCCTTGGGGATTCAATGACAGGTCTAAATAGCCTGTTCATTGATGGGGGTGTGTCCCGACGCACGTATAGTGCTAGCTCGCTGTAAACAGGCGATTGACTGGCACGCCTTAGTTGCTTGTGGTTGAAACAGCGTTTTTATAAAGCAACTGAGATGGGGGTTTTTCCTCTTCCGGCGACCACATCCCATGACCTGGGTGGGTTGTCGACGGATTCTCGTTCATGTCTGGGGGATGATGACGGGATGGATCTGAACATATGTAGTGGGGTCTCACGCCCTTGGGGTGGGCCACCAGGCGCGGTTCGTCCCGACGTCTGGGTGGCGCCTTCTTTTCATGTTAAGATCAACACGCATATCTGCCCTTCTCCTGGAGTAGGCATGTCGGCGTGGTTAGGGCACGGGACTGGTTCTGGTCACGCTGGTCCAGATCAGTTGAACCCGTTGTCCGCCGGGGATGCAGATCTGCTGTTCTGGTACCCTGAGGGACTTGGGCTTTTTTCAGGGGGAAAAATGCCAGGTCGGTCTGGGTGTCACAGGGTTAAGCGCTATGGAGACCCTGGTTGGGTATGTTTTTACTCAGCACTGTCGTCATGGCTTACAGCCATGCCATTCTGTACGCGCTCGATCTCGTCGGATCTCGGCCGCTACACAGGTTGGTCCTGGTTAGTACTTGGTTGGGAGACCGCCGGGGAATACCAGGTACGGTGTGCTTAGGGGCTGGTTCTCCATTATTTTTCGCTCCTCTCTCACGCATGGCGAAGAGGGGCCTGTGGGGGTGGTTTTTTGACCTCCTCTGGTGACCCTGTGCTTCCCGTACCGCCAGGCCCGGTCCGAAGTGATGTTTGCGACCCGTAGGCCTGGGTTAACCCTTTTTGGAAACTGAAACACTTGTACTGCGGTATAGCCGGTGTATACCCGCAGGTGTGTTTTGGAGTTTTTTCTTGAGGGGTTATAGGAACAACCACCGCATTGGGTAACACCGAGGTGGTTGATTCCCTGGTGTGTTGGAGCAGTGTCAACTCCCGGGTTCACCGTTTGAGGGTGCCCCTGCACGTTCATGACGTCTGCCAATCGTGTCAGCCTTCTCTGCCTCGACCCCTCTGGGTGGGGGTTGTTAAATGGAGGCTTGGTCATGCAACACCGCCAGCTTACGCTCCTTCCGCCGGGGCGGCTGTGTTCAGCTGTCCCCTCTGGCGCCTGTCTCGTCCGCAGTCTCCAGGCTAGGGTTAACAGCCTGTTGCCTGGTTTTTCCCCGGTGCGCTGCCTGCTTCCGTTGGTTAACCTTTTTTGTGTGCTTACGGCCATGCTGACTGCCTATTCTGCAGGGTCAGTGTGCCAGGCGGTGTACTATTGGGGGGACGGGGCCCGCTCGGCTTACGGCCATACCGACCTGAACACGCCCGGTCTCGTCCGATCTCGGAAGCTGGGCAGGTTCTGGCCTGGTTGGTTCCGCCTGGGAATACCAGGTGCAGTAACTGAGGGGCCTTTGTCCGGATACGCTGGCGATGTGGGGGGCGGGGCACTACGTGCCCACCTGGTGGGGTCTTGATGCTGGCATCATGGACTTCTCCGGGCCCCCATTCCGGGGAGTCCAGTCCTTTTGGTGGGTCTGGGTCTTCCTTCGTGCTCCGCTGCTACGGCCTTGCCACGGGGTTGGGTTTGCCCTTGACCCCGTGATTCTGGGGGCAGTAACGAGGTTGTTCCTCCGTTCGTTCCCGGGTGGCATGCGGGTTGTGCGTGTGTGTAGTCGTGGGGTCAAGCCACGGTCTGCTCACCCTGTGCGTTGAGTTGCTTGAGTGCCTCTTCGCACGGTCGGGTCCGTCGCCCTCCCGTGACGTCCCTAATAGGGGGGCTACCCTCCATTAGGGGGGGTCGGGGGGGCTCGGCCCTCCCTGTTCTGATGGTTTTGGGGGGCTGTCAGCGGGGTGTATTTGTCAGCCAAGTGGCTCCGCTTGGCCTCCCTTGTGCAGTAGCGATGCCAAGCTAAGCCACTAACGATACAGAACGTTAGGTTATGACTATAACCAAGTTCTGTTAGTTAGGGGCGATGCTTGGCATCGGACGCCGCTGCAGCCCTTGTCCTCACCTTGTGGTGAAAGCTTGGGAAGGAGGAGAGCAGGTGACCACACACCTGCTTATGAAGGTAAGCTGATGAGGGGTGTGGTCAGACTAATACTGGTATTAGAGGTACATTTGTGGTTTATTCAGTACGCGTGCACGTACGCGAGATAGTGCAGTAGCGATGCCAAGCATCGCCCCTAACTAACAGAACTTGGTTATAGTCATAACCTAACGTTAGTCTTGTTTACATCAGGGACCCCATTTTCAATTCATCATAATATGACATACAGATAGACAGTGCTGCTTAGCACTATTACTATTATTAAGCGCCTTGGGTTTCCTGAAAGGCGCTATATACATTTAAGAAATGATTATTATTATTACTCAGTAGTAATAATTTATATATTTTATATCCAGTTCAATCACCTGTACATAGTATATTACTACTGCACTTTACTGTTACATTTGCACTCTGGTTGGAATGAATTAATGAATGAAAACTTTATTTAACAGATTGCAGAATGGGTACAATACAGTACGGCTCAATACATACAATTGTTAAGGGGATGCAGACCTGAGAAAGACGTTTGTCTTGTTTCCATCAGGGTCCCCCATTTTCAATTCATATAGACATTTATGACATACACAACATACATGACATTTATGGCATAGGGACATATAGGTATTTAGTACTGATACATTTGTGACATAAGCGGTATTCAAATATACAGTACTGTTACCCCTAGATCCTGACAGAGTATATACATATGATGGGGAGGGGACTGTACATTAGGAGGGGGTGGGTGGGTGGGAGGGAAATATACATACGGCGGGGAGGGAATCTATACATGCGGTGGGGAGGAGACTGTCTATTAGGAGATGGTGGGGGTTTTGGGCATTTACGGTGGCCAGTTTCGAATTGCAGCCTCCCGTAGGTGCTCTTTAAGAGCGGTTTTGAATGTGGGCAGGGATTCACATTCTTTTACAGCTTTGGGTAGGGCGTTCCACATTGTTGTGGCATAATTGCGAAACGTGTTTAATCCCTTGTTTGAGCCGAATCTGGGTTTAACATGATTTGTTGAGCTTCCTCTGGTGTAGTGGTTGTGGTATTCACTGACCTTTGGGAAGTATTTTGACATGTACATGGGCACCCCGGTCGTATAGTGTATCTTGTAGACCAGGCCCATTGCAAGTTGCTGTACTCTGTCGTCTACTCTAAGCCATCCTAGGTTGGCAAAGTGGGCAGGGGTGAGGTGGGTTCTGGGGTTCAGGTCAAGTAGTAGTCTGACCAGTTTGTTTTGTGATGTTTGTAATTTTGTTTTAAGCGCCTTTGAGGTGCTTTGGTACCATGAGGTGCATGCATAGTCATAGTACCCTTGAATGAGTGCTCCTGCCAGAGTCTTCAGGGTATTCTTGTTTACCAGAGAGGAGATCCGGTACAAGAATCTAGTTCGTTGGTTGACTTTTTTTATTACATTGGATGCCATTTTGTCACAGGAAAGATTTGCCTCTAGGATGGAACCCAGGTAGGTAATTTCGTCTTTCCTTGTGACAATATTGTCACCCACTGTAACTGGGATACCAAACCTCTTTTTGTTGTACTGTACTTGTGCTGTATGATGACATCACATATTGACAACAGCTCAGCATTCAATACCATAGTCCCCTCCAAGCTTGTAGTCAAGCTCATGGACCTGGGCTTGAACTACGACCTCTGCCAGTGGGTCTTGGACTTCCTGACAGGAAGACCCCAAGTGGTGAGGGCAGGCAACTGCACCTCCTCATCCATCACTCTCAACACAGGTGCCCCCCAGGGCTGTGTTTTGAGCCCCCTCCTCTACTCGCTGTACACACATGACTGTGTGGCACAGCAGAACAGCATATCATCAAGTTTGCTGACGACACAGTTGTGGTGGGCCGGATCTCTGCAAACGACGAGAGGGACAAGAGAACCTGGCACTGTGGTGTCGGGAGAACAGCCTCTGAACGTCAGCTAAACTAAAGAGATGATTGTGGATTTTAGGAGGTCGGGGGCCAGGGACTCTACAGCCCCCTCAGCATCGACAGGGCACCGGTCGAGAGAGTGAACAGTTTTAAGTACCTCGGAGTCCACATAGCTGTAGTCAATAAATAGCATTCATTCTCACATATTTACCCTGCCTCTTGTCCAGGTGTGATGCTGTCGTGTGCAAACATGGACCATACAAGTTTTATACACTACACCAAACTGTAGAATAACTACTTTCCAAATAATGGATTCTCCAAACGTCGGGTTATAATACGAAAGTGTCCTTTATATAGAAGTTTACTGGTGCACGTTACATTACATTTCTCTACTTCACTGGCGCTCTCTGTGATCTAGTCGATTCATTACTAGTATCACTCACCCTCTGCGCTGCTGCCGTCAGTTCAACATAATGACGCGCTCCTTACATCTCTGCGGCTTCAATCTCAGCATCCAAATCATCCGTCAGTTAGCTGTTCTATTTCACGTCAGGTTCCAACAAACTGTCTTCTTTAACTCCCAGTACATCCAATAAAGTGCTCAAGTGATCAACATTCAGAGTTTCCTTGTCAATTTCAATGTCCATCTGATTCGTAGTAACTCTGATTGCGCCCCGCTTTCGTCTCATTCTTTCAATTTCAGTCCAACGTTCGTCTTCACCCATTCTAGAGCTATCCAAAACGCTCATATCTCCTGGGGTTCGGCACCAAAATACTAATTATAATAATGTGACATTTATTTTGCATCAATATCCTTTCGTGCCGCGAGGGGGTGCTGCACCTCTAGGTGGGGGTGCTGGCGCGCCCTGAGCACCCCTACTTCCCACGGCTATGGCCGTGTGCAGCACATGGGCTATGGCGTCCTCCGTGGACCTGTTGGGGCGATATGCAAATTGCAGGGGGTCCAGGGTGTTGGGAAGGGAGGAACAGATGTAGCCCTTCACTAGCTTCTCAAAGCATTTCATGGCTATGGAGGTGAGCAGTGGCGATTCTAGGAATTTTTAAACAAGGGGGCACTGGGGGACCAAGAGCTTGTATGGAGGGGCACAAAAAAACATGCACTTCTTTTTTTTGGTAAGTATGACCAGTAAGTATGAAGGAAGTTGGGTTTATCTAGATACGTACAGTGGTGTCATTTCAGTAAAAGCCAAGGTATGGCAAGGAGGGAGGGTGGTGTTATTTTGTGTGGTGTGGATTATTTTGTCAAATCAGTTGTGCAATAGTCACTTTTGGTGAGTTGTTTCTATACAATTCACTAATATGACATTTAGGTATGACACAGGACTACAAAAGCATTTAGTATAGAAATGTGTCAACAGACTAAAACAGGGAACCACAATATTTAGCATACAAATTATGCTGAGCAGAATGTAATATCATAACTGTCTATTATTTTTCTTGCAATTGAGCCAATTTTCCTTAGGTACGGTTTTGAGGTGTGTGTTCAACAGAATGTACTCAATGTAGTATCAAAAGCACGTTCACAAAAAGTATGGGTTACTGAATGCTGAACTGCACTGTTATAATCACTAAGCCATTTTAAGACCTTACCTGTGTCCCTGTATCACTTGTCTCTGCTGCCCTTTGACTAAAAAACCTCCGTATGTCCATTTTCCTCTTTTTTTCTGGTGGCATATTTGAGTTAGTCACCTAGTAAAAGTGTATTAGGTTACATTATTACATTATTATATTATACAGGCCAGGTAAATAATTCACACTCTGCTGAAAGCCAACTGTGAAGGATACAGACTGGAGAGAGAAGCGATGTTGATTTGTCCAACAGCGCCATCGACTGGTGGAGGAACGATTTATTGTGTAACAGTGTGCAGAAATACATAGAAATATAATTTAGTGTTAACTGTTGTAGTACATCATTTTAAAAGCTTTTTCCATCCCTTTAATCATCGTTTTGTTTTAAATCTTTTTATTTTTCATGAGGTTTCACATTCAATCGACAGATCTACAGAATGTTCAGTGTCACTCTCATGAACAATTTTGAACAATTTTCCTTGTGCTCCCCTCTCAATCCATTCTCCCATCCCTCACTCACACTCACACACACTGGGACATACACACACGTACACGCGCACACACGCGCATACAGGCATACACACACACACACTTGCCCACTTACAGGCACACATACACACAAATAAACAACAAAAAATAACAATAATAATAAAATAAAATAAAATAAAATAAAATAAAAGGACAGTAGGTAAATCATAAGTAAATAAGTAATAAGGAATAAAAGTGCAAATGTCGGTATTGTAAACAGTGACAGTTTATAGCACCCAGTTGCTCACACCTGCTTATCGATGGCCACTCCGACAGAGAAGGGTCCGGGCCGCTGCGTGTTCAGCTCCCGTTCCCAGACCCGACCCCGTGGGGGCAGGGTTTGACAGCCATGCGCAGGCAACCAGGCACTTACACGCAGACAAAGAGCCTCAACAGATCAGCTCATCTAATCTGCTAAAACTCCACGTCTGTTATATTAGATACGACACATTTATAGGACTACATTATGAGTTTCCAGTTGAGTATAGAGTGGATTCCAAAGGTCTTGAAATAAGTGACCCTGGTTGTGCTTTTCAAGCGTTATCTTTTCTAAGGGAAGAAACTGAGATATTTGTTCTATGAACATATTGAATGTTGGTGAGATTTCATTTTTCCATAGAAGAAGTATACATTTCTTTGCAAAATATGTTATGTATACCAACAGTCTGCATTTCTTTTGGTCTAAGTGGCAGTTTGTTATATTATTTAATAGATAGACACATGGTGATAACTCAAATTCCAACTCCATGACATATTTAGTAAGTAAGCAGTGGCGTCGCGTGGGTAAAATAAAAGGGGAAGCCAAAAAAAATGAATAAAAAAAAAAATTATTAAATATTTTTATTAATATATATATATTTTTTTTAAGTCAAGCAGTCACCATGTACACTACAGTATGGCTCGGCGGCCAGTCAAACTTTATTTTTATTTATTTAACAGATTGCAGAATGGGTACAATACAGTACGGCTCAATACACACAATTGTTAAGGGGATGCAGACCAGAGAAAGACGTTTGTCTTGTTTACATCAGGGTCCCCCATTTTCAATTCATAGTGACATTTATGACATACAAGACATCATGACATTTATGGCATAGGGACATACATGACATACAGGTATTTAGTATGGTTACATTTGTGACATATACGATATTCAAATATACAGTACTGTTACCCATAGATCCTGACAAGAGTATATGATGGGGAGGAGACTGTACATTAGGAGGGGGTGGGAGAGAAATATACATACGGCCGGGAGAGAATATGACGTCTAGAGTCTAGACAAACAAGACAAGACAAACGTATTTCTCTGGTCTGCATCCCCTTAACAATTGTGTGTATTGAGCCGTACTGTATTGTACCCATTCTGCAATCTGTTAAATAAAGTTTTCATTCATTCATTTACGTGTCTGTTGCGTGGCGCGCCCAGCCATCAGAGCGCTCCTACTGTAAAATGAGGAAGCAGCCATTTCAGCCTCAGTTTTACTCGTTTATAAAAATGATTTAAAATGTTTATTAGCAACGCCGAGCTTTCAAACCCCGCCGCATCTGTGTGTGAAACCCTAATGGAACGCTGGGTACCTTTGACATTTATATCCGATATATTTTGGACCCACCGCTAGCTTTTAAGCAGTGCTTGATGGTGCACATTAACCTGGCTACTACGAGGAATAAGTGACTGCGTATTCCAGCCCCTGGCTTGCATTTCAGTCATGAAAGGGTCTACAAGCTTGCCTGATAACGTTAGTTAGTCCTTAGTCAGGCTGCTCAGTGCTTACCTGGTCAATAATGTGGTCCTCCTCTTGCCAGATAGATTTGTTAAATCATAATATCCACAGTGGTGTGCTCTGCTGGTCCTCAGTAAATGTCCCGCCGGCGAAAATAAGTTGCTATTAAAGTGCTAAATGTTAGATACACTAATAGAGGATTCGAACGTGCCCGCTCTGTTAATAATATTTTCAATCAATCTCGCGAGGGGATGACGTTCAGACGTGTTCTGACCTGCCCCGCCTCCAGGGGGGAAAATATGCTGAGTGCAAAGGGGTTTTGGTGAGTTTTCTTTCGAGATTTTGTGCATTTTTACAGGAGTAAGGTAGAATTTATGAATACATTTGAAATTACTTTCTTTGATCTTATTGCTTGTAAAGAGAAAGAAAGTTCGATCACAGATATCTTGCCAATTGTTTTCTTCAAATTTCTTTGCCAGGTCCGTCTCCCAGCATCTTAATAGAGCCCTCCATATAGTTCACTGATTTTACCTTTAATTGTGGATGAGGTAGTTAGTTTTTCTTCCAATTCTGTCATTTCAAAGCTTAACTTGTTTTCTTTAGTAAGTGAACTTAAAGTGCTTTGAATTTGCATATATTTTAGGAAGTCTGAGTTAGGAATGTTATATTCTTCTCTTATCTCCTGAAATGCTTTTAATTTCCAGTTTTTATGAAAAAGGTCTTTAAGTTGAGTTACCCCCAAGTGTCTCCACTTGTTTATATCAGTTGAATGAAAATATTTTTTTTAGGTCAGGGTTTTGATGAATAGGTGAATAAACATTTAGTTATGCCAAACTTTTTCGAGCAATCTTTCCATGCAGATAGGGTATTCACAACCGTGAAATATTGCTTTATATTTTCTATTTGATCAAAATTCTTTATAAAAATAAGAGAGTTTAGAGGTAAAGGATCAACCTCTCCCGCTTCTATCTGTATCCAGTGTGAGTCTGGTCCTCCCAATGACCATGATACTATAGTTCGAAGTTGGGCTGACCAGTAGTGTTGGAGATTGGGAAGACCTAGACCACCCATGGACTCAGGTTTCATAAGAGTCAGTAATTTAATCCTTGGTTTTTTATTGGACCAAATACATTTTGAGATACGTTTATTCAATATGTTAAAATATGTTATAGATAGGTAGCAGGGTACAGTTTGAAAGAGAAAGTTCAATCTCGGAAGGATATTCATCCTGATGACGTTTAAGAGAAACGGATCAGATGTATTGCCATTAGTAATAACTGCTGCTTTTGGAGTTTGATAAATTGCTTTAATCCACTGGATAAAATTTGACCCTATATTAAGTTTTTGCAACACGTTGAAGAGAAAGTTCCACTCAACTCTGTCAAAAGCCTTCTCTGCATCCAGAGATAGGAGTAGAGAGGGCCTCTGTTTTAGATTCAAATGATTGGTTATATTTAATAACCTTCTGATGTTATCGGTAGCATATCTTCCCTTAACAAATCCAGCCTGATCTGGGTTTACCAATTTCGGCGTGATGGTTTCAAGTATTTCCGCTAATGCTTTGGTGATAGTCTTATAATCATGATCTAAAAGACTTATGGGTCTGTATGATGAACAGTCTAATGGATCCTTACCACTTTTAGGCAGTACTGTGATGTTTGCCAAGCTCATTGTTTGAGGAAGTGCCTTATTGCGTCCAAAGTTGTTAATCATTCCCATAAAAATGGGTTTCAAGTCATTCCAGTACTCCTTATTGTAATATTCATGCTTTGAATATATCTTTACTATATTATTCATGCTGTGAATATATCATTTACGACAGGCGCGCCAGGCGCACCTTGCTTATGTATACCTGACCAGGGGTCCTCACAGGCAGTTGGCTGCCAGCCGTGAATGGAGTTACACTCATGCTGAACGATGCTTACCTTTGAATAAACATATAAACGTTATCTCCTCATCTTGAAGATTATTCTATTTAATCGAATACGACACTTATATAGCTGTGCCGGGAAGCCATCTGGTCCTGGACTTTTGTCTATAGGCATTGAATTAATTGTTGCTAGTATTTCTTGTTCGGTAAAGGGTGCATTAAGACTCTCTTGATCTGATTCTGAGAGCTTTGGCATTTTGATACCTTCTAAGAATCTATCCAGTTCCTCCTGTGTGTAATTACTTTGAGATTTGTATAGTATATTGTAATACTCCTGGAATGCCTGATTGATTTCTTTTGGATGATGTGTGATGTTGCCCTTGAACCGAATTGCTTTTATAGTCCTTTCGGCTTGTTCTTTCTTTAGTTGATGGGCTAATAGTTTACTGGGTTTGTTGCCAAATTCATAGTGTTTTTGTCTAACCTGATTCATTTGTTGCATGATTATATTTGTAGTCTTGATATTTAATTTGGCTCTGGCAGTTACTAAATGTTTCCAGTTGTCTTCTGTTGCTGCAACTTTATGGAGGGCTTTGCATCTTTCAATTTCTTTTTCTAGTTCTTTTGTGTGTGCGATTTCTTCCCTTTTACTAAATGATGTGTATGAGATAATAGTCCTCTTAAAGTGGCTTTTGCAGCTTCCCAGATTATGTTTGGGTCCATGCTAGGATCATTGTTTTCATCTATGTAATTTTTAATCCATACCTTCATTTTTGATCTAAATGTTTCATCCCTCAGCAGTGAGGTATTGCATTTCCATTGCCTACGAGTGAACTTTTCTCCATCCAGACGAACGGTCAAGTCAATTCTCGCATGGTCTGATAGTGTGATTGGATTGATACAACAGTTTTTTACCATGTGCAGATGTCTTGAGTAGATCAAAAAGTAATCAATCCTAGAATATGAGACATTGGCGTTTGAATAGTAAGTGTAGTCTTTAACCTTTGGATTTAGTTCACGCCACACATCAACTAGGCCACTTTCTTTGCATAAACCTTTGAGTACTTTTATGGACTTTGGTTTGTTACTTTTAGACTGTGTGGTCTTGTCCATCTTCTGATTCAGTGTGTAGCAGAGTGAGGTTGTGTTGAGCACCGGTCGTAAACCGAGGTCAGATTGATTATCCCATAACTCTTTAGTCCGAATCCCAGCTTCAAGCAGCGTCCCGCGAAGCGTGTGACCTCTAGGACCCAATTTGTCTATAACGTTCAGGGCTTAAACTCAGCAGACCTCGGCTCACACACAGGAACCCCCCGTCCCCTCCAGTAAATACAGTTGATTAAATGGAGTTGCAGGGTATATTTTTTATTCTATTTGCACTGGGAAGGACTCTCTTTACTTTAGATGAGGTCCATTTTCCCTATCCTATGTACACGTATTATCATTATATGGCTTTACTTGATAATCCCATTATACAGAATGCACCTTTAGTCCTTAATGCATAATCATAAGTCTCCTTTTACTCCGTAGGGATAAAGCCTATAGTTATAGTTATATCCCCATTATAGCTAGGGATAAAGCCACTTACACATCTTATCACTATATGGCATTACTTGATAAAACCAGGCTTGCCGAACCCACCTTTCTCCTCCTCCTCCGTCTGGGGAAAAAGTTCTTTTTTATATCATATATTAGGCACAATACAGGCACATTGGTGCACATTATCATTATTATTATTATTATTATTATTATTACTGGTAAAGTTACAATGCAAAAATACATCTCCATCCTTACCCGTCTTTTTGGGAAAAATAGAAGCAAAACGTGGTTTCCAAAAGAGGATTGTTTTTATTTTTTAACAGTAGAAAATTACATTTAAGGGTTCAGTTTCATTTATAAAAGTACACAGGTTTTTCAGCTTACTATATATCAGGTTTCAGTCCTCTCCTCAAAATCTCTCAAAAAAGTCTGGCTCTTGCCTCCGCAACAGTCTCTTTTATTTGACATTATACCATATTCCTGATTGGTCGAAGAACATTGATGTCACAGGATCGTCATTTAGTTTAGCAAACCAACATACAGTACATAATTCGTTATGAACTCCTCCTTCTTTGAAATATGATATTTCTGTTACTGTTATCTAACAGTAACAGAAAGTCCCTTTTCCCTTGTTGTTCTTCTTGCTACGGGAGCGGGAACCCGCCCTGGAGCGGGAGCGGCTGCGACTGCTGCTTTCACTGCGGCTGCGGCTCTTGCGAGATCTGCGGCTCCTGGAGAGAGACCTGGAGCGGCTGCGAGAGTAGGAACGGCGGCTCCGTCTGGCACCGGGACGATCCTCGATGAGACGGATCTTCCTGCCGTTGACCTCTGTGCCGTCCAGCTTCTCCAGGGCTCTCTTCATGTCAGAGTACAGCCGGAACTCTATCACCCCCTCATTCCTACGGCCCTTGTTGGTGTCGGCGTACGTCACCTCGCCCGCCTGCCTCATGTAGTCCTTCAAGTCTTGCCAACTGCATCGGCTGGAAAGATTCTCAACAATGAGTCGATAATCTGTGCGCGCAGGTGGGCCATATCGATCTCTTCCGCCGCGCCCATATCCACTCCTTCCGCCGCCGCCACCACCACCACCTCCATAGCTGCCATCCCTGCGAGGGCCCTTGGTGTGCTCCACAATAACTCTCTCCCCACACAGGTCTTTCCCAGTCAGGTCATACACCGCATCATCGGCATCACGCGGGTCATCAAACTCAACAAACCCATACCCATTTTTCAGGTCAACTTCGAGTATCTTCCCGTAACCCTTGAAGAACTTCTCGACGTCCTTTTCTCTAGCTCGATAGCTCAATCTTCCAATATATACCCGTAACCCGCGACATATCCCTGGCTTGTGTGTTAGGGTTAAGCTCTTACAGCTCTCTCTCTCCCATCTTCCAGAGGCCCACATTCCTCAGGGTTCCTCCCTTCTCACAGACACCCGGGACCTTGTCTGCAGATATTAAAGGCTCATTTCCATTTTTTATAAGTAGAGCCAGCTATCCTCCAGAGTTCAGTTTAAAGATTATACTGGTCACATAGGAACGACTCAGGATGTCATTGTCCAAAAGTGTCGCTTGTTTTGTGACACTTCACACCCACTCTGCCATCCTGTGAGGTCTTTGTCCATTGTTAATTGAATAATTGAAAAATAAAGCATATGATTACATGTGAAAAATAGGTATATAGGGCTGTATTGGAACGACTCAGGATGTCTATTTCAAAATGTGTCATTTGTTTTGTGACACTTTACAGGTTGTTATGCTAGATTATAGACAGAAACTTTTATCTTCATCTTAAATGAAACACTCTTATTTTGAAGGAGCAAAGTGGACCGAGCTCACTTTAATGTTTTGGAGGGGTGTCTTGGTTATTAGATTATATTAATTTCTTTATATTGAGTTACTGATTCTCCAAACGAGATCCCATTTGGTCTTTAATGATGGGTTTAGAGTTTATAGGTCATCTTTTTAGTTGAGTATTTGGTGTACTTTAAATAATGTAAATAATGGTTTGGCCGGTTCGCCGGTAGGAGAAACGGCGAAGGAAGTGAACTGCCTCTTTGAATGTGACTCGAGAAGAGCAGAGGTATGCACTTTCGGTTGACTAATAATTGGTTGAATTGCTATGTATACATTGTAATATTGATTTATGTTTTGGTTTTGGTGCTGAAATCGTCACGTGTGTGATGACATTAATTCGTCCTGTGTCAAACAGCAAAAGTACCGTCGTGTACTAACTCGTATTCTGTTAACAATAACAGGTGGACTACACCTGGCAATGACGGTAGCTCACGCCATCTTGTGTGCTGTTTTGGTTTGCTAACAGGTATGAACCGTTGTTTTGTATTTCGGTTTAATTGATGATTACACACCGTCTTTCATTTCATATTATTTCATATGTTTTCTGAAGTTAAATTGTATTGAGTTAAATGTATATGTTGGTAGTACACAACATTTGCTGTTAATGTGGATGGCGCGCTGTTTTGCGTGCGCTCTTTGAATGTGACTCGAGAAGAGCAGAGGTGGACTACACCTGGCAATGACGGTAGCTCACGCCATCTTGTGTGCTGTTTTGGTTTGCTAACAGATCACAAATAAAACTGGATGCAACTTGAGTATCGTTGTCGGAGTCTACTTCTAACCACCACCAGACACAACGCAGATCGGATCACGCTACTGTTAAAGTCTCCGCCTATGACCCCAAATCCTTTGCAGTTTTCGTTGAAAAGCAATACCATATCTGACATAAATGCAGGGTCATCTGTGTTAGGAGCGTAGATATTAAGGAAAGTGGTAGATATTCCATTAATAGAACCTGAAATCAAAACATATCGCCCATTTGGGTCAGTGATTTTTTTCTCTAATTTAAATGGTGTGGTTCTATTGATTAGAATAGCAGTTCCCCTACTGTGACTTTTGTATGAAGAAAAATACACTTGTCCCACCCAATCCTTTTGTAGCTTTAGATGTTCAATTTCTGATAAGAATGTTTCTTGCAGGAAGGCTATATGTACCATCTTATCTTTTAGAACAGATACTTTTTTTGCCCATATAATGGGATTACCCAAGCCTTTGACATTCCATGAGTTTATTATCAAATCTGACATAATGGTTGCAAAATCTTATTAGTATTACTTATGAATGTGTCAAGTTGTTCTAAAGCATATATTGTCACTGTATGCATTGAGATATTTAGAAAAGAAAAGAAAAAACAATAAAGAAAAAGACAATAACATACAATTACCCACCCTTGTTGTGGTTCCCAGACCCACAACATTGTGTTGGCTTCACTTTTAGTAGGCCAGAGAAAGAAAACAGTAGAGAAATAAAAACTAAAGAATACTAACCTTTTCATAAATGGTGTGGTGCCCGGAGCTCCTACCCTCATTTATTTTAACCCCCCCCCCCCCCCCCCCACTTCCATCATAAAAATAGCTCTTCAATTTCATCCATGCTTAATTGTGTAGAGTGAGAGAAGCAGTCATTGCAATAGTATTATAGCTTACAAGTGTTGACGTCTTATCGTGGGGTAAACCCCTTTCAAATGGTACAGTCCGTGTGACGTCACTCTTTGTTGCAGGAAGTATGAGCGCACACGTGTGCAGAACGATGGATACCTAAACAGATTCACGTGGATCTTGACTAAACAATCAACACACACACGCTTTTCGTAGATGGATATTTCTACTACACGATGTTCACGAGGAGGGGATTTAACAACGTCTTACCTCCCACTCTTGGTGGCAGAATGCAGAGTTAATGTGAAACTTACGACGACAGTTCGATTGTCTCGAGAAACTCCTTCACCGCCTTTGGGTTGTTGAAGAGGATGATGTTGTCATCGTGATGAAGGACACGCAGTCGATTTGGATATGCAAATCCTCAGAAGATATTCTTTTGGATGAGTATTTTGATCACCTCGTCGAATTCTCTGCGTTTGATCCGTACTTCTTTTGGCAGATCCTGACGAATGGTGAGTTTGATTCCCTTTTCTTGCATCTGTGTCTTCTTTGCCGTTTGTAGTATCAGTTTCGCATCTCTGAACCGTAGGAGACGAATCAATGTTGGTCTTGGTGGTTTTCCTGGCTCAGGTGGGGTTCGGCCGGTGTTCTGCGAAATTCTACTACTTCCTCGAAAACTGCTGCCGTAGCGCGACTCGATAAGTTAGCGTATTTCGATAGCCGCATCTGCCGAATTCTACTGCTTCCTCGAAAACTGCTGCCGTATACTATAGCGTATTTCAATAGACATATATATCGCTATCAAAGAATGCTCCCACTACAGAATAATTTTATATTAATGTAGAAGGGTGGATTATCCCTGCTTATGGGAGTAGTTATACACAGCCACCTGGTAGCAGGATACAGTAGAGTTCAATCTATCTGCACCCCCGTCTTTGGGCCCGGAACGTCGTTCTGGAGGGCGGGCAGCAGGAGCGGATGGGGCCCAGGATTTACTAACCTGGGGGGTGGTACTCTGGTCTTCCTCGCCTTCCAGGGCGGTCAGCAGTAGCTCCCCACACACTCTCACTTCCCCCAGTACCTCCGTTAGCCCTCCCACACCCGGTGGCTGTTAGTTCAATAAAGATATTGGGCTTCCCTCAAAGCAGTACCCTTCCTTGACCAGCTGTATAGACCCTTAATATTATCCTGCGAATGGGGTGGAAGGGTTAAATAAATATACAACAGTCCTATGTATTTACCCGGTCAACAAGGTTAGCATATGGTCAGAAATAGACACTCACACCGTGCTCCCATTTACTTCTCCTTTATGTAGCCTGGTCAATTAGCAAATTACAATTTATACTTTATGTGGTTCATATGGCATGTACTGTTACATTTGTGACATACAAGATATGCAAATAGACAGTACTGTTAAACAGAGATCCTAACAGAAAATATATACATACAAGGGGGAGGAAACTGTACCTTAGGAGGGGGTGGGTGGGTGGGAGGGGGTGTTTGTACATTTACGGTGGCCATACAGATATATATCATGCCATTTATGACAATACATGACATACAGGTATACAGTACTGTTACATTTGTGACATACAAGATAGGCAAATAGACAGTACTGTTAAACAGAGATCCTGACAGACAATATATACGAGGGGGAGGAAACTGTACATTAGGAGGGGGGGGGGGGGGTTGGACATTTACGGGGGCCAGTTTTTAATTGAGGGCGGTTTTGAAGGAGGGTAGGGATTCAAATTTCTTTTACGGCTGTGGGTAGGGTATTCTACATTGTTGTGGCATAATACTGGTAGCATTGTGTACTGGGCCTTAACAATTATGTACTGAGCCGTACTGTACTGTACCCATTCTGCAATCTGTTAATAAAGTTTTCAATCAATCAATGTTGATCTGATAAACACATTACAAACAAATTGACAATGAGTGTCTTTACAGCTACATGGAGCTATCCGGTATCGGGAGAACTGTAATATTTTATTGTGAAGAGAATCACGTCGCTGCAGATGCCAGCAGTTAGTTGACCATGGAGATGGTAAAGTACGACACATGTAAAACATTTGGCATCGTTTACAATTAAGCTGTGATTGTACAACTTCAAGGCTACTTTCGAGCTGCTGCTGCAAGGAAGGAGCAACAAGAGGAAAACAATGTAAATATAATGTACTTACAGGTGTTGTGGTGTCCACAGTGTGATCTGTTTCCACAAGAACGTCTTGCTCTTTGTTGACAGAGTCAGCTATGGAGCGACAATAATATGTTCATGAGGCATGGTTTCTATCTTTAGCCATTAAACGGCGTGGTTTATTTCACATTGGTCCACAGCAGTACATGAGACATCCTTCTCTTATGAGAGCGAAGGTGGAAGAGACAGAGGGGAGTCGGCATCTCCTTATATACCCTCTACCTGGCGGCAGCATTAACAGCTCCGCCTATAGCGCCCTCTAGTGGAAACAGTTATACATAGTTAGACAGTTACTCAGTTACTTGCAATCATATATAACCTCTAACTTTAACGCTCCCACTTATGGTTGTCTAGTACACTGTACAACTTCTTCAAAAACTATTTTACAAAGAAAATAATACAGTTCAGAGCATCAAAAAGAATATGGCAGTCAATACTACATAACAGTCAATATTTACACACCAAACATGACCTCTGCAAATCTTCTCAATTTCAGTTTGGAAGCAGGTTTCGTCATAGCGTCTGCTACCATGTCGTCTGTCGGACAATAAATCAGTGTCATTCTTTCTTCTCTGATGAGAGATCTGATGAAATTATATTTTATATCGACATGTTTACACCTCTGTCGGCACACAGGGTTTCTAGCAATCGCAATGGTTCCCTGGTTGTCTTCATAAACAACAGTCTTCTTGTATACATAGGTATCCATTCCTTCAAGCAGTTGTTCTAGATAAATACATTCCTGTATTGTCATAGCTAGAGCCATGTATTCGGCTTCACAAGTTGATAGTGCCACTGTGGGCTGCTTCTTTGTTTTCCACGAAACCAGTGAGCTGTCTGTGTTCAAACTCACACAATACCCTGTGGTACTTCTTCTGTCTGTGGTGTCTGCCGCCCAGTCTGCATCACTGTAGGCTTTAAGCCCTAAGCCCTCGCTGCTCTTTCTGACACAAAGCTGTTTATCTGCTGTACCTTTGAGAGAACGAAAAACATGTTTTGCTGGTGCTCCTCTGTGGGGTCAGCAAAATGCTGTGACAATTTACTCACTACAAAACATAGGTCAGGGCGAGTACATGTTGTCAAATAAATTAGGCTACCTACAGCTTCTCTGTACATTTTTACATCTGTCAATCTCTGAGCATCCTCTTGGTGTTTCTCAGTTTTCTGCATCACTACCCTTACACTGGTCAGATTGGTTGTGGGGGAGAAGGTCTCACCGTAGTCTATCCCCTCCCTCTGACTGTAACCTTTAGCTACAAACCTGGCTTTGTACTTGTCATGGCCTTCAATACCCTCCTTGATTGAGTACACCCATTTCCCTCCCACTGTCTGTCTGCCCTCTGGTAACTTGGTTAGAGTAAAGGTGTGGTTGTCCTCTAGGGACCTCATCTCCTCATCCATTGCTCTCTCCCATTTACTTGATTCAGGGGATACTATGGCCTCTTTAAAGGTCTGAGGTACTCCACTTACTACTCTGTAGCAGTAATCAATGCTGGTAAGTGTACTGTCATCATCGTCACTTTCTCTCCGGGCATAGTCTGTCAGATACTTTGGGGGTTTGTGTTCCCTTGAGGGATACCTCCCACTGCTTGGGGCACGTGACGTCACCTTCGGGTGCTCCTCGTCATCGTCCTCTGGGGGTTGCTGACTGTCTGTCTGCACGACCGTGCTAAGTACACTAGGCTGAGGTGTCTCTGTTTCTTCACACCTTACTCTGGAGTCCAGCTCTGGCTCCTCTGTCTGTGTCTCGTTCTCACATGTTGTCTTTGTGACAAATTTGACTAACCTGTGTTTCTGCACCCTCCCTTTACCGGGATAATAGACTAGGAAAGCGGGGCTTCCTTTGTCGTGCCCTACAAAGAGTCCTTTTTCACATCTGGACTCGAGCTTTCCTCTGTCCTGCTGGTAAGCATAACACACTGAGCCAAATTGGTGCATTCTAGCTAGATTACACTTCTTTCCTGTCAGTGCTGTATACGGGACGTGCCCGTGTGCTTATTAAAGCACCTGTTTCTGGTGTAAGCGGCTTCTTGCACCGCATAATGCCATAGACTCTTAGGTAAGTTACTATCTACTAGCTTACACCTAGCCATTTCGAAAAGAGTGTGCCATTCCCTCTCTGCCACTCTGTTCTGGTGTGGGGAGTATGGACATGACGTCTCGTGTCTTATCTTGTTCCTTCTCAACAGTGATTGGAACTCTCTATTTGTGAACTCGGTTCCGTTGTCGGACCTCAAGCATCTTATGTTACCATAAGGGGCTACGTCTGCCAGGAATTTCTCTGTGGCCTGGAGTGTGTCACTCTTTGCTTTGAGAAAGTAAACAAACACTGCACCTGTACACACATCTGTAAAATACTGTACATATCTAAAGCCTCCTATGGACTTGTTGCTTACTGGACCGGCTAGATCTGTGTTAACTAGCGCAAGTGGTACCTTTACTTTTTCGGTGGGATTTCTGTTTCTCGATTGAGTGAACTTCCCCTTTATGCACACTACACATTCTCTGTCAGGTCTACGCTTTTCACCTTCAATGTGCATGCCTTCTGTCACTGCTTGCAGTTTCAGTAAATCCTCATAATTACAATGACCCATAATCTCATGCCATGTCTGAATATCGTGACTGACACATTACACATATCATTATTATTACACTTGTCGTTGTCATTACACTCTGTTTGTAGATAATACATTCTCTTGTACCCCTTTATGTTAAATCGCGTACCGTCAGGCTCTACAAGAACATTTTTACCTTCATTGAAGAACACTTTGGCACCGTTCGCAGTAGCAGCTATTACAGAGAATAGTTCTTGTGGGAACGAGGGTACGTAGAGAGCGTTCTTTAACGTCACTGTACACCGGCGCCCCTCACTGTCTATGAGGCATACCTGTGCGTCTCCTCTCTCTTGCGCCAACCCATAGGTGCGCTTCCCGTCTGCCAGCTCCATGCTGTGTCTCTCCGGGTCGAAAGTGTTGTCAAAGTTCTTGAACCGACTCCTGTCGTTGATGACGTGGGACGACGGACCTGTGTCCATGATCAGTCCCTTCCTTTGGGCCTGCTGCAGCTGCGTTGGCCGGGTGACGTACGCTGTCTGCGCCCCGAAGATGAAGTCTTCTTGCCCAGCTACTCTCCGGGCATCGTCTCGATTCGTCTCACGTCCACCGTCGCTGCCATCTTGTCCACTGCCGCCATCTTGTCCATGCGCATGCCACGCGCTCTGGTCGCGTTTCTTCATGCACACTTTGTCTGTGTGCCCCGTGGATTTGCAGAAGCTACACCAAACAGTCTTTGTGCAGTTACCTTTCCGATGGCCTTTTTCTCCGCATCGCCAACACACCAGCTCCGTCGTGGGCCTGGTCTTCTCCCTCGGCGTCGCTCGGGCCTTCAGCACCCTCTCTCCCGCCTCCGCGGCGGCTGGGTGGATATCTTCGGAGGCCTCAAAATTTCGCAACTTGGCCTTGAACTTTCCCAGCGTCATGTCCGCTGAACCGTGTGTTACCAG
Organism: Notolepis coatsorum; assembly: GCF_963971535.1. Classification (NCBI taxonomy): domain Eukaryota; kingdom Metazoa; phylum Chordata; class Actinopteri; order Aulopiformes; family Paralepididae; genus Notolepis; species Notolepis coatsorum. The sequence continues at coordinate 373,960 of NW_028173547.1, forward strand.
GAGTGTGAACGGTTTGTACAGCTCCGGTAGTCCTCTCATCACCATCGCCATCATTAGTCCATCGCTTGGTGCTTCTCCTGCACTCTTCAGCGCCGTAATGATCTGCTCAGCTCTGATGACGTATTCGGTCACAGTCTCTGTGTGCCCCTTCTTCAGTGCTGTTAGTGTTATGTAGAGGGACACGACTCAGGGTCTTCCTTGTCCGATATAATGTTCTCTCAACACTTCCAGGCTCTCTGCCTTTGTCCTTAGTGTTGCGGAATATCAGCCCCAAGCTTGTGTCGTCGAGCAGTGGTGCTAACTCACAGTATGCATCTGCATTATGCTTGTCGTCCAAGGCTTGCGCTTCCGCCGTTAGTGGTCCCGTGGGGGCCGTCAAGATCGTCGTCTTCAGTCCCGCACCGTGCATGCAGCATAACATGCGCTCTTCCCAGAGCTCATAGTCCTCGGCTCTTCCGTTGAACAAGGGCCATTTGCTCTTTCCTTTTGTCGCCATCCTCTTGTTGATGGTAGGCGTAGATTTAGCTCTTGTTGGCCTAGCGTCTAGCCACGCAGTGCTCCCGGTGCTAACCTAGCCTATACTTTAGCTAAACTTGCTACCCTTTATTATTTCGCCCTTGCGTGATCTGGGCCCATAACCTGTTGACAGAATCAGCTATGGGGCGACAATAATATGTTCATGAGGCATGGTTTCTATCTTTAGCCATTAAACGGCGTGGTTTATTTCACATTGGTCCACATCAGTACATGAAACATCCTTCTCTTATGAGAGCGAAGGTGGAAGAGACAGGGGGAGTCGGCATCTCCTTATATACCCTCTACCTGGCGGCAGCATTAACAGCTCCAACTATAGTGCCCTCTAGTGGAAACAGTTATACATAGTTAGACAAATCTACTTTTAGGTTGTAATTCCAAGCACAGGTAACTAATTGAAAAGACAGACAATATAGGTGGATCTTTCTCACAAACTACATTTTCTTTTGAAAAACAGATAACACTTTAGATTTCTGTAGCTCTTTCAGTTGGAAGCACTCAAATAAAATACATTTGCTATGAAATTCCATGCACACGTCTTGGATTATAAACTCCCATTGATTTGCATTGCAGTGAGAGGGGAGGTGTGTCAAAATAACATTGTAGATACTAAGCAGCTCATGTGACCTGACCCAGTGGGCCTACAAACCACAGAACGACTCCAACTCATTCAAAACTCGGCAGCTAGGCTACTAACTAGAACCAAGAGGAGAGACCACATCAGTCCAGTATTAGCTAACCTACACTGGCTTCCGGTAACATTTAGAATTGATTTCAAGGAGATTGTGTTCGTCACCAACCCCGGAGATGCTAGGATTCGCCTGTTCGAATCCAGCTCACAGCTCCGGGGTTGTCACCAGCTTGGCTGGCCGTTCACACTAATACAATTGGCAGTATTAGAGGGTGGGAGAAGCTGGCGGGGTGGGTCCGGGTCGTTGTAAACAGCGACTCCTACAGTTCGGTCGGGGCGCCTGCTAAGCGCGGATAGGATCTAAGTGGGATAGTGTGATCCTTCCACACGCTACGCCCTCTCAGTGAGAATCCGCGCTGCCAGGTGAAAAGAAGCGGTTGATTGGCTAGACGTGTGTCAGAGGAAGCACGTGATAGCCTCCACTCTCCCAGACCGACTGTGGGGGGTAACTGCGCAGCGACCAGGAAGGGGATTGGGAATTGGCATAACGACTAACATTGGGTTGGGAGAAAATCGGAGGAAAAATGAGGGGGAAAAAGATAAAAAAAAAAAATTATTGATTTCAAGGTCCTCCTCCTTATATACTAAGCACTAAATGGAACAGGACCAAGCTACATTGCAAATTCTCTAGTCAACTATGTGCCTCCTAGAACATTGCGATCATCTACTACTGGTCTATTGAAGGTTCCAAGTCACAGTCTAAGGAAAATCTGGATGCAGCCGTTGCAAACTATGCACCAAAGTTATGGAACACATTACCATATGGACATTAGGGAAGCTAGATCTCTTAATATGTTCACAAATAAGCTTAAAACGTACCTCTTCACCATAGCCTTCTAATACAATACGCTGTTGATTGTACTGTAGCACTGTTTTACTCTGTGTGACTTACTCCATTCTATTGTATTGCACTGCTGCATACTTTTACTATACATTATATTCTACTATTTTATTGCACTGTATTATTTTACTCTGTCTATTACTTTTTATTAAAGGTTCAAAACTGTCAGGTATTAAACTGTGTGGGTATCAAACAAGAGGCTTTAAAACTGTAGGACTAAGGCCTAGAACTGCACCCTGAGAGGGAACTGCGCCCTGAGAGGGAGGTTTGCCCTGAGTGGGAGGTTCGAAGGGTCAAAGTGGGTATAAAACAGGAGGGAAGACTGTCAAGTTTTAAACTGTGGATACCAAACAGAGAAGGTAAAGACGACTTTGAACTGTTGAACAGTAATTCAGAACTATTTTATTGCACTGTAAAAAAAAGAATTTATCTATTCTATTCTACTATTTTATTGCACTGCACTATTGCACTATTTTACTCTGTCTTTTTATTATTGTCTATTTAAAACGGAATCAAACCATAAACAAGGTGGCCTGTTGGGATGTTAGATCCTAATATGAAAAACTGTGATTGTATATGTCTGCACTTTATGTGCTCATTTTCTGCTTTGTTCTGCTGTGAAGCACTTTGAGCTGCAGTTTCTGTATGAAAGGTGCTATACAAATAAAGTTTATTATTATTATTATTATTATTATTACAGATCTCAGGTCTGGTACTAAGCAGCTCATGTGACCTGACCCAGTGGGCCTACAGATCTCAGGTCTGGAACCAAGAGTCAAACATTCTTCTTATCAGCATAGCACCTCTTGAAGGTATGTAAAAATAAACATTTCAGTGTTGAAAGTTGGTGGTATTCCCCTTTAAGTGGCTGGAATGCAGGTCAAAATTATGATAACAGGTTTGATATTTTACTTTTACAATTTCAGTATTTTTAATAGTGAACAATAGTCCAAATACAACAACAGATTTGCAAGTGAGAAACAAACTATTAATTTACAACTGTAAATTTCTCTTTTGTTACTTAAAGTACAACTAATATTAGACAAGAACTAGTGCCTACAAGATTCTCATAAAATACAGAATTGTCCCGTATTTGACAATTAAATCTTGAGTTCCGTTTAGAATCAATACAGGACGTGATATGTTCCCTATTGTCATCCCACCTGGGGATGAGGGTCAGAGCCAATCAGAGGCAGAGTAGGGGCGCGGCACCGAGCATTGGAAGGAAAGGATGGCAGACTATTGTCCATCAGAGGTATTTGGGTAGCTTTTCAGTGAGAACAATACTACCACCATTTCATAAATCTAGTAATACTGAGTTGAGACTTTTCAATGGAAGAACCAAGAACATATCATTCATCAATTATGTAATTTTACATAATGAATAAATGTGAGGCTTAACAAGTCCTCCACCTGTCCTAGGAAGGCAGAGTGCATCTCATTCTGTAGTGACAAATCCTCTTCACCCTGAGACCTGAAGACATACAAACTTCTCTTAGGCATTTCCTGGTTGTTAAACAAGGTGAAATGGCGAATAGAGAACGTTAAATACTTCATCTACAAAATAACACTGTTCTAACGTAAGAGGGAGATTTGCAGATTTTATTTTTTATTTGCATACGGTCATCAAATAGGCAGAGGTAAAGCATAGTCCAGGTTTGATCAACAACAAAAATAAATGATGGAATAATGAGACTGGCCTCTGATAGCACATGGTCTTAAGAAGGTTTGGAAATGTGAAACATACTGTCAATTTTAACCATTTCCAGAGTGACTGAAGCCCTTCCTACATTGGTATTTTACGTCTACAAGGCGTACAACTTGTGGTTATAAACAATTTACATATTCAAATATGTGATCTTATGGTTATTTGGCTTAAAGATGCACTATGGAGTTTTGTTTTTGTTTATAATAACACGAGAGAAGAAAAACTCAGAAACTGCGTAGTGCCCCTTTAAAATAATATTTCAAATGGAAGAAATGTTCCTTTAAAAAATAAATGAAACCATTGGCAAATTTGTTAAAATCAATGATGGATAAGTACATGCAATAACCTATTGAAATGTGTATTACAAAATAATATTAAAGCTGCAATAATTATTTTCTAACAAGTAGAGGGCAGCAAGGAGCCATTGTAAACAAAGCATTGCCTCTCTTTCTCCCAAAACAAAAGCCTTGCTTTGTCTCACCAAAGTGATCATTGTATCATGTACAAACATAATCCTACCTTGGTGGTGTGTTGTAACTAGAGAACAAAACCAGTGAAAAAATTTCAGTTTCATGCAGGGATTACTAGATTTCAAATAAAGTATATACAACAGTATTTTAGGCATTTCCTGGTTGTTAAACATGAAAATGGCAATAAAAAGAAATAAAAAATACATAGGTTTATACAATAGACAGAGGAATGTTTGATTTGTGTCCAGTATGAATGCGCTGTTGAATATGTAAATGTTTTAAGCAGATTTCTACTTATTTTTAGTGTTTGACAGCTGGATGAATAGGCTGGTGATTCTTAAGTTTCCAGAGTGAACAAAGCTCTTCCCACACTGGTCACAGATATAGTGCTTATCTCAAGAATGAATGTTCTGGTGTCTCTTTAAGTGTCCAGACTCACTGAAGCTCTTATCACACTGGTCACAGGGATAGAACTTCTCTCCTGTATGAATGTTCTGGTGTGCCTTTAAGTTACTAAAGCTTCTGAAGTTCTTCCCACATTGGTCACAGTGGTAGGGCTTCTCTCCTGTATGAATACGCTGGTGTTTCTTTAAGGCTCCAGACACTCTGAAGTTCTTCCCACATTGGTCACAGTGGTAGGGCTTCTCTCCTGTATGAATACGCTGGTGTTTCTTTAAGGCTCCAGACTCTCTGAAGCTCTTCCCACACTGGTCACAGTGGTAGGGCTTCTCTCCTGTATGAGTACGCTGGTGTGTCTTTAAGGTTTTAGACTCTCTGAAGTCTTCCCCACATTGGTCACAGTGGTAGGGCTTCTCTCCTGTATGAATACGCTGGTGTATCTTTAAGGCTCCAGACTCTCTGAAGCTCTTCCCACACTGGTCACAGTGGTAGGGCTTCTCTCCTGTATGAGTACGCTGGTGTGTCTTTAAGGTTCCAGACTGACTGAAGCCTTCCCCACACTGGTCACAGTGGTAGGGCTTCTCTCCTGTATGAATACGCTGGTGTATCTTTAAGGCTCCAGACTCTCTGAAGCTCTTCCCACACTGGTCACAGTGGTAGGGCTTCTCTCCTGTATGAGTACGCTGGTGTGTCTTTAAGGTTCCAGAGCGACTGAAGCCTTCCCCACACTGGTCACAGTGGTAGGGCTTCTCTCCTGTATGAATACGCTGGTGTTTCTTTAAGGCTCCAGACTCTCTGAAGCTCTTCCCACACTGGTCACAGTGGTAGGGCTTCTCTCCTGTATGAGTACGCTGGTGTGTCTTTAAGGTTTTAGACTCTCTGAAGTCTTCCCCACATTGGTCACAGTGGTAGGGCTTCTCTCCTGTATGAATACGCTGGTGTATCTTTAAGGCTCCAGACTCTCTGAAGCTCTTCCCACACTGGTCACAGTGGTAGGGCTTCTCTCCTGTATGAGTACGCTGGTGTGTCTTTAAGGTTCCAGACTGACTGAAGCCTTCCCCACACTGGTCACAGTGGTAGGGCTTCTCTCCTGTATGAATACGCTGGTGTATCTTTAAGGCTCCAGACTCTCTGAAGCTCTTCCCACACTGGTCACAGTGGTAGGGCTTCTCTCCTGTATGAGTACGCTGGTGTGTCTTTAAGGTTCCAGACTGACTGAAGCCTTCCCCACACTGGTCACAGTGGTAGGGCTTCTCTCCTGTATGAATACGCTGGTGTATCTTTAAGTCTCGAGACTGACTGAAGCTACTTCCACATTGGTCACAGTGGTAGGGCTTCTCTCCTGTATGAGTACGCTGGTGTGTCTTTAAGGTTCCAGACTGACTGAAGCCTTCCCCACACTGGTCACAGTGGTAGGGCTTCTCTCCTGTATGAGTACGCTGGTGTGTCTTTAAGGTTCCAGACTGACTGAAGCCTTCCCCACACTGGTCACAGTGGTAGGGCTTCTCTCCTGTATGAATATGCTGGTGTGTCTTTAAGTCTCCAGACTCTCTGAAGCTCTTCCCACATTGGTCACAGTGGTAGGGCTTCTCTCCTGTATGAGTACGCTGGTGTGTCTTTAAGGTTCCAGACTGACTGAAGCTACTTCCACATTGGTCACAGTGGTAGGGCTTCTCTCCTGTATGAATACGCTGGTGTTTCTTTAAGCCTCCAGAGCGACTGAAGCTACTTCCACATTGGTCACAGCAGTGAGGCCTGGAATCAGCCATTATTGTATTTGTTGTTGGGGAACAATTGTATCTGGAATAGAGAGAAACATTGCAATGAAGATTTCAGATCTGTAATAATTCCGTATTGTTTATATATTTAGTTTTGGTCTGATGTGTGGGTTGGAGTTTAGTAACTTATTATAGTGTGAGTTTCTTGGCAGAGCCTGAGGTGTGTCCAGCAATAGCAACACCTTCCTTATCCCCACTCAGTTACAAGCCACACATCAGAGAAACGTGTGCAGTATGGGCCGTGCAGTATCAAGCAGGGCTCTGTTACCTAGAGGTCACTGTTTGGTGGCATTACAGATTCTACCTTTGAAAATGAATCTGCTCCATGGAGGGATATTGAAAACTGTATGGACAGTTATCTGCAATTTGTCATTGTGGTTGTTACTGTACAAATATACCTTTACATATACATCATACATCTACGTTGTCATGGCGCCTGGAGAGAGTGGCAGCCTGTTAGAGCAGCTCCTCCCCTCTGCCCATCGTTACCTTTTTTCTTTAACTCATTTATCTTTGATTATACTCTTTATTTTTTCGATACTTACATTTTGTAACAGTACTTGGTTTGTTTAGGCTTAACACTTCCATGAAGTTAGACAGCCAGGGTACAAAATAAGTACACGCCCAGCGCCATTGGCTTGTAGATTTATTGTTTGGCGATACGAATTTAAGGTCTGCCCGCCACCTGGCGGCTAACAAAATACACTGCATCTGTAGCAGGTATATATAATATATACTGTTATGTATTCCACGAAGAATCCCTCCCTCACGTTTTATTTTCATTTGTTTTATTATTTTCTATTTTCAAAGTCTTTTATTTTGAAATCGTCACTTCCTGCCAAAGTGCCTGTCTGGTGTTTCAACAGAAATAAATGCTGAAATGGATCACGGCCTGTGTTCACTTCACATACACATTCGACAGAGGAGTAGGCTTTAAACCAGCTACACATCTACGTAATGGGTCGGCTGTGCTCGGCGTCAATATGATGCGGCGGTGGTGAGTTGAAACTGTGTGTGTGTGTGTGTGTGTGTGTGTGTGTGTGTGTGTGTGTGTGTGTCATGTGTCCGTTCTAATGTTTACAAACAATGAACCTTTAAATGTAAATGAGATGCGCTCTGCTCACGAGGTCAAGTTTGTAACATGAGACGCACATGAGGTCTTACATCACCCGTTCTTTAGCCTACAAGAAAACCCTGCAATCGCGTTTTTGATTGTGCTCTGATATTTTACTATTTCACATTTGATTTGACCAAATATGTGGAGGCATATTCCCTGCAACAGGTTCAAAGATAACTTCACATTTATTGGCAATTCGTTTCCTTATATCGCTTCCTCCAGGGTTCCAACTTGTGTTGACAAAATGCAACCCTGCTCAGCTACGGAGAATCAGCGCTCTCTCTCTAGACTAGAAAGGTGCACTCAGTAGAGCACAGATGTCCGCTAGGGCGGCATGCAGCCACACATAATAACAATAATAATAATAATAATAATAATAATAATAATAATAATAATAATAATAATAATAATAATAATAATAATAATAATAATAATAGATTGGATTTGTAATGCACTTTTTGTTCACTGGGATCCCAAAGTGCTACACTACATGGTTAAAACAGTTAAACAAATAGAAATAAAATAGTTATTAGTAAAACAAAAGATCTATCTATCTATCTATATATCTATCTATCTATCTATCTATCTATCTATCTATCTATCTGTCTGTCTGTCTGTCTGTCTGTCTGTCTGTCTGTCTGTCTGTCTGTCTGTCTGTCTGTCTGTCTTCTATCTATCTATCTATCTATCTATCTATCTATCTATCTATCTATCTATCTATCTATCTATCTATCTATCTATCTATCTATCTATCTATCTATCTATCTTCCTGTGGGCATGGCTCCTTCTCCAATGCATGTTTTACCTCACATGCTCAAGTCTGCACACCTGTGAATGTCACCCTGTTGTCCAGTCCCTCTGCCTTAACAGTTAACTTAACATAACATGATGATCCCAGAGCAAATTAAAATAATGACTCATGAAACATTTGAATTTGGATCTTAAGCAACTTTAAATCAAAATGTATTTGAACAATACAACAATCACTCATAACAAGATACAGTTTTTCTCAATTGCTTTGGTGCATTTCTCTGATCAGAATTAAAGTTCTCAAAACTGTTAGTGCATTTCTCAAAACAATTAGTACAAACTGCAAAACCTAGTTGATAACCTGCAGAAGCGTGTCACTTGCTCAAAATGGATAGTTCATTCCTCAAAAGCAAGTATCCATGTCAATGAAAGTGTCACTGTCATCAAAATGAAAAGTCCTGACACCATTGTTTATGAACAAGATAGTCAAATGGCTTTGTCATGTTTTCATTATGACAGATCACTCTGTAAGTGTTTTCCAATGCAAAAAAGTCAGATATTGGTGACACTACCTGAAAATGCTCAAGACAGCACTATACACTATTTGCACAGCCATTTGAAATCTACAGTTACACATTACTGTACACACTGTACACATTGTAATATTCCCTCCTTGTTGGTCTGGGACATCAATGGTTGCTCTCTGTCCAATGGGATTTCCTCCACGCGGTCTACCTTTTGCCAGATTGAAACCCGCCTCATCAACGTATAATGTGTGCAGTGGTTCCCTGGTACACGCTTTATCCCAGAAGAGAGAGAGATAAAAACTATATACTTTTCCTGTGTAACATAATGCATTTTGGACAACATATTGTACAGTATGAACTGTCATGTAAGTGTACTGCATGGCACTACACAAAGTAACCAGTTTACAGCACTGAACATTAGAGTATGCATAGAACACATAAATGTTTTACTTGTGCATACTGGTGGCGGAGATCCTTCACTCTGTTCCAGTCAAATGGCTACTAATTTGTCAATTGTTTCATGCACATTTAATTTCCACTAAGCACTCTGTCAATTGTAGCGATTGAAACGGATTCAATATTCCCAAAAATATTGTCATCCTCTATAACAGCGCTTTGTATCTCTGTCAACCTTATGGCATTGTTTGCAATCACCATTTCACAAATGGCTTCCTCTTGTTGCGGAGTAAAAAGGGGCCCTCTTCCACCTCTGCGAGGTTGTCTTGCAATCCTATGTGGTGCAGAGTAAAATTACAGTAATGTACAGCAAACATGAGATATACTGCTTTACAGTAACCCATATTACTGTAGTGTACAATAACAGTGCTTCCCACTTGTAAAATAATGCAGTACAGTACCATACTGTAAATATGGCAAATATTTACTGTAACACTACTGTACACTACAATACAGTAAATCTGTGCTGCAGTAAAGCTGTCTAAATGTAAAATGTAAAAAGTGACAAGTTCTTGTCCCACTGCAAGCTTCATGTATGACACAATGGCAGTAGTGCAGTGCAGATTGTTTAGTGCTGAATTACTGTCCAGTATACACACCTGCTCTCCCGACGAAATGTTTGAATACAGTAATTTAATTTACAGTGGTTCTCTCAACATTTGGCTGCACCCTTTGACCAGCCTCAGCCATTGTGAGGCCGTGATTGATAGATTTTGACAACTAGTTTAACATTTTTGTATGTAATGACTCAATCAATGAAATGAGGACTATTAGTTTTATAGGGAATGACTATTCAGCAGTCATAAGTATAGTTAATTTTGACTGACATGACATAAGCAAATGATAATGTTATAAAACAGCAGAGAATTGTATGAAAGCAATTGATGCATGTCCAAAAGCATTTGCAATTTGTTCGGAGGAATGAGAAACTGCTACTATGATGTGCACAAATGATAAAATGTTGTGGAGGTTGAACTAACAGTTATGAGAACTTTAATTCTGATCAGAGAAATGCACCAAAGCAATTGAGAAAAACTGTAAATAAATTAAATAATACAAATTAAAGTGGAAGTGTTTAAATAACTAAAAAAATATATAGCAGACTTCTTAGCTTAACATCCCAGGGAACTAATGGGATAACTGGGGATGTTGTTTGCTCCTGACAAGAGTCTCAAAGTCTGGGGTGATGGTAGACAAAGCAACTCTGAGGTAATGCTCAATGTCCAATCTGTTCCTCTGCTTTGTCTTCAGCTGGACCAGAGCTGAGAAGCCACTTTCACAAAGATAGGTAGTGCAAAAAAATATATATAAAAAATATATATATATATTTTTTACTAATCGACGCAAAAATTATGCGTCAACGAGTTTTTATGATCGACATCGTCGAATATGTCGACTAATCGTTGCAGCCCTAAACGTAAGTAAAGTGCAAAAGTAATATACAATGTACAGGTGATTAAACTGGGTATATAGCATATTCATTAGTACTACTATTGAGTAATAGTGCTAATCAGATGTACTGAGCTGTATTAGAGTAGTATTAATTAATGTGTACAGTGATACAGGTATAAAGACACTAAGACACCAACCCACCCTCTCCTAATGTACAGTCTCCTCCCCATCATATGTATATATTTTCTGTCAGGATCTCTGGGTAACAGTACTGTATATTTGCATATCGTATATGTCACAAATATAACAGTACAAAATATACCTGTATGTCATGTATGTCCCTATGTCATAAATGTCATGATGTCACGTACAGTATGTTCAGTTGTGTATGTCATAAATGTCATGATGTCACGTACAGTATGTTCAGTTGTGTATGTCATAAATGTCATGATGTCACGTACAGTATGTTCAGTTGTGTATGTCATAAATGTCACTATGAATTGAAAATGGGGGACCCTGATGTAAACAAGACAAACGTCTTTCTCTGGTCTGCATCCCCTTAACAATTGTGTATTGAGCCGTACTGTATTGTACCCATTCTGCAATCTGTTAATAAAGTTTTCATTCATTCAAGTTCTACTAGCCAGCAGCGTAACTAAGAAGAATGGGTACAATACAGTACGGCTCAATACACAATTGTTGCTGAAATAGTTCCCGGCCAACACAAGGACCCGTGTTGGTTCCGCCCCATTCCGGTCTGCGTGATGCTACAACACGGTCAATAAAAAGTCCCGACTTTATCTCCCGTTAACAGTTTTTCCCCAGATTTCATAATAAATTAATAAAACATAAGATGACATGGCATTTTATCTTTCCTTTCTATGGCATTTTTAAGACCTGAAAGATGGATTTAAGACATTTTAAGACAAACTAAGGCCTTAATTATTGATAAACAAATTTAAGACTTTTTAAGACTTTTTAAGGATCCGCGGACACCCTGTTTATACCGGCAGCCATCAGGCTCTACAATAAAGGGCTCGGGAGGCCGGAGCGGCCGGTTCTGCTGCCAGAGTTATCACTGTCTCGACTCGGGACCTGAGAACTAGACTCACATCAACAACTACCTTGGTTCTATCTTGATTCTTTGCGCTAGAGACTCATAACACTGGTCTATCTTGTGTTTGTACCTTTATATTACTATTTTATATTTTATATTACTTTATTTATTACTTTTTATAGTACTTAATAATATTATTATTATTATTATAATATTTTATATTACTATATTGTACTGTACTGTGAATCTATGCATCCCCCACCCTGTACACCCCCCCCCCCCCATGATGCTCTGACACCTGAATTAAGGGGATCAATAAAACACCTGAATCTAGGGGATCTAGGGGATCAATAAAGGATTATCTTATCTTATCTTACATATATTGAAGAGAAATAAACAACAGATTCAAAATATTAGACAGCATATTTAGACAGAAAATGAGAGAGACATGGAAACAATCAAATAAATAATTGTACTTACTGATGTTGTGGTGTCAAAACTCCCCTGGAGCCACAGCCAGCAGAGAAGCCGGTTTACTTTCGCTTTCAAACCAGCTGCAGCCTGAGAACTGGAGTGTGAGGGGCTGTAACACTAAAGATGGCAGCAACGACAAATAATTGCTGAAAAAACAAAGAAAATGATTTAATTATTACATCTTTTGAATAAAAAATTTAAGATTTAAATTAGTTTAGGCCTGTCTTAAATACTTCGAAGCCTCATTCGGTGGGCATGGGATTCGAATGGGAAAATAAAATTTGAATATATATATATATATTTTTTTTTACTGTATCTTGCAATGCCAGATACAATGCAACGAACATCATACGCCTCATTAACTCTGCCTCTCGTTGTTAACTACAACAAGCTGCCGTTTGTTATTTAAGATGAGGTCGGACTCGGCACTGACAGATTCAACTTCAACTTCAAATTACTTTATTTTCCTTTCGGAACTTCATTTGTGCAGTGGTTAAATACAAACATAGTCACAATACATACACTCACTACTATAAAAAAAAACACCAGCTTCGTTAAAACTACAGTAAAAAGACCACTAGGGATGGGAATCGAAAACCGGTTCCCGTTGGGAGCCGGTTCCTAATTGTCCGATTCCTGGAATCGCATGCCTCTTCCTCTTATCGATGCCAGGTTTTTCCTACAGTTGCGCATAATGTTAGCACCACGCATGTAGCCATGGCAGACTATTTTAGGGATGCCCTGATCACCGATAGTCTATGAGCCATATCGGTCGATACCGATCGTTTTTGGTAAATATTTTTAATAAAATATATATATTATATAATCATACTTGTAGTTGTATTATCTGTGAGACATCGCCACCACGCAACAAGTAAAAATTTGTTTTGGCGGACATTGGCGGACATTGACGGATTGTGAATTTTGTGATTGACTCAAATTATATTTATTTGGAAAAATAAATATAGTCACTTTATTTGAAGAGTCAAAACTGTTCTCTTGGCTTTGTTTTGTTCATAGTAGTAACACTCATGTCATGATAAATCTGGTTAGGTCAGAACTACAGGAATATACATTAAAAAGATTTTTTTATAATACAATAAATATATATATATTATCGGTTATCGGTATCGACCTTGAGGAGCAGAAAGTTATCGGTATCTATATCGGCGTCAAAATCAATATCGTGCACCCCTAATTTTAAGTAGTCCAAAGTCCTTGGGGGGGGGGGCAGTCCGGCCTCCACCAGACCTAGGTCTGCATCCCCTTAACAATTGTATGTATTGAGCTGTACTGTACTGTACCCATTCTGCAATCTGTTAATAAACTTTTCAATCAATCAATCAATCAAAGGGATATGTTAGAAGTAAACGACCTGACTTGTCTACAACATGGCAGTACTCTAAACACTCTGTTGTATTTACTTCGCGATCAGCTGCTACACTCCAGCTGCACACATTTAGCTCGTGTTAGCTAGCTAGCTTACTTAGCTAACAGCCGTCCTCGTGCGGCTACAGTACAGGATTGATTGATTGAAAACTTTATTAACAGATTGCAGAATGGGTACAATACAGTACAGCTCAATACACACAATTGTTAAGGGGATGCAGACCAGAGAAAGACTTTCGTCTTGTTTACATCAGGGTCCCCCATTTTCAATTCATCAGGACATATATGACATACAGATAGTCAGTACTGCTACATCTATACATTTATGACATACCAGATTTGCAAATACAGTACTGTTTGTGATACAGAAGGAGTCAGGAAAAGGGAGTATATACATTTGACGTAGAAACTGTACATTGGAGGAGGTTGGGTGGGGGGGGTTGGGTACACTGGGATATTGACAACCATACTGGGTAATCTACATTGGAGGTGGTTGGGGGGGGGGGGGCACACTGTATAAACAAGCAAAACTGTACATTGAGGGGGGGGGGGGGGAGACACTGTACAAACAAACAAAATTGTACATTGGACTATTGACAAAACCATACTAGGTAAATGACTGTACATTGGAGGGGGTTGGGTTAGGATATTTACAGGGGCCAGTGTTGAATTGCAGTCTCCCGTAGGTGTCCCTTGAGAGAGCTAACCATTATTCTATACTAGTAAAGACAAGTACGTACCGTTGTGGAAAGTGAACATCTATAGCGTTTATACATCACGTTATTATAACAGACGGAGGTGTGTTGCATCCAAAGTTCAAACGATAACAATGCGCTGGTAGTCGACGTTAGCACGCTAGCTGGCTGGCTCAGCTAATATTTCGAATTCCATTCCCATGGTGGTTGCTCACTGGCTTAGCTAGCAGCTAACGTGCTAACGGCTGTTAAGATTACGGTTTGCTTGCATTCGTCAAACATTTAACCGACTTGAGGTAACGTTAGCTATAAACTGAGAACGCGTGTTGGTATATTCCTGACCCGGCAAGTCCATCTCACTTATCCCACCGTCTGCTGGACCTCCCGGCTAACAGAGCTAACAGTAGCTAACAGAGCCAGCAGTAGCTAACAGAGCTAACAGTTAGCAGCTAAAGCTAAAGCTAATCTCCTCGACACACAGCTAACTGTAAGGCCGCGACATGTCTCCCAACAAAACAACAATACGCTGAAATACAAATAACAGTCACAATTTAATATTCAGTGTTAGTTAGTCAAACAAAAGCCCTGTTTGATTTACCTGTGTACTTTTGGCGTAAGGTTTAGCGGCGATGTGATATCTTCTGCTTCTGATTCTCCCTCCAGCCGTGAGTGTCTCCTGTTCCGGAGGCCTGCGTTTCCGCGTCTCTGATTGGCCAGGTTATTTCTGGTCATGTGCCATGTACGCCCAATCGTGGGACCGCAAGTTTCTACACTGGTTAAAGTGGAGATGAAGCATAGCGATAAATACATATTCATAGCATCACATTAGTATTTAGATAAGCCACAGAAAAAAAATCACGTTATAAAAATAAGCAGTTTCTAAGAAAAAACGATTTGTTATGTGCTTTTTTGAAGCATTTATCATTATGGGCGCGGCCATTTTGTTGCTGACGTCATGGGGATGAATGAATGAATGAAAACTTTATTTAACAGATTGCAGAATGGGTACAATACAGTACGGCTCAATACACACAATTGTTAAGGGGATGGCTTAGAGTAGAGAGTAGGCCTGGTCTACAAGATACACTATACGACCGGGGTGCCCATGTACATGTCAAAATACTTCCCAAAGGTCAGTGAATACCACAACCACTACACCAGAGGAAGCTCAACAAATCATGTTAAACCCAGATTCCGCTCAAACAAGGGACTAAACACGTTTCGCAATTATGCCACAACAATGTGGAACGCCCTACCCAAAGCTGTAAAGGAATGTGAATCCCTGCCCACATTCAAAACCGCTCTTAAAGAGCACCTACGGGAGGCTGCAATTCTAAACTGGCCACCGTAAATGCCCAAAACCCCCACCACCTCCTAATAGACAGTCTCCTCCCCACCGCATGTATATTTCTCTCCCACCCACCCCCTCCTAATGTACAGTCCCCTCCCCATCATATGTATATACTCTGTCAGGATCTAGGGGTAACAGTACTGTATATTTGAATACCGTTTATGTCACAAATGTACCAGTACTAAATACATATATGTCCCTATGTCATAAATGTCTATATGAATTGAAAATGGGGGACCCTGATGTAAACAAGACAAACGTCTTTCTCTGGGTCTGCATCCCCTTAACAATTGTATGTATTGAGCTGTACTGTACTGTACCCATTCTGCAAACAAACATGTCCGTGTAGCAACACAAGCCAATACCTTACAGGACAGGGGCCCGGGGAGGGAGCTCTGTGTGTGTGTGTGTGTGTGTGTGTGTGTGTGTGTGTGTCTCTGAAAGACCAGAGACAGAGAAGTCAGAGGAATAACGACCTGTTGAATGCAACTATGGTTCAATAGATTAAATTAGTTTAAGATATTGAACTGTAGTTACATTCAACAGGTCGTTATTCAATAGATTAAATTAGTTTAAGAATAAAAAAAAAATCTTTTTAAGAGAATCTCAAATACATTATTTTATTTAAGTGTAGGCTATAGTTAATGTTTTATTTTTAATTTTTTGTATTTTTCTGACATGGGCGCTCAACAATAAATGACAATCAGAAATGTCAAGTTGCATGTTGTTATTCTAACCAGCTTAGTTCTGTTGCATTTCCAATTTATTTATTTAAATTATAAATTGATCAGGAATCGATAAGGGAATCGATAAAGAATCGGATCGATAAGCAGAATCGACGGCGCGCGAGCAGCTAAAGGCTAAGCTGCTGCGAATCCAAAGCTGCTGCAAAGGAGCCGGCGGCGGGTCGTCTTTTACCAACAAACTTGCAGTTCGCGAACCGGCGCGGCTTGTACCTATTGACGAGGCGTTTGCAAAATCAAAGACATTTGACAGAGATGATTTGTTTGGTTTATTTAATTCTTTTTGAGGCGTGCTGTCCTATAAATGCCAAGTAATAGTTGTTTCATGCACCAAGACCACAACAGTCTCCTCTCCTATAGCGTCAAATGTTTTATCTGCTGACAAAGCACAATACCCGTTGGTTTTTAGTTCACTCATTGTTCAGGGAAACACATTGTTAATGACATTGACGGATTGTGAATTTTGTGATTGACTCAAATTATATTTATTTGGAAAAATAAATATAGTCACTTTATTTGAAGAGTCAAAACTGTTCTCTTGGCTTTGTTTTGTTCATAGTAGTAACACTCATGTCATGATAAATCTGGTTAGGTCAGAACTACAGGAATATACATTAAAAAGATTTTTTTATAATACAATAAATATATATATATTATCGGTTATCGGTATCGACCTTGAGGAGCAGAAAGTTATCGGTATCTATATCGGCGTCAAAAAATCAATATCGTGCACCCCTAATTTTAAGTAGTCCAAAGTCCTTGGGGGGGGGGGCAGTCCGGCCTCCACCAGACCTAGGTCTGCATCCCCTTAACAATTGTATGTATTGAGCTGTACTGTACTGTACCCATTCTGCAATCTGTTAATAAACTTTTCAATCAATCAATCAATCAAAGGGATATGTTAGAAGTAAACGACCTGACTTGTCTACAACATGGCAGTACTCTAAACACTCTGTTGTATTTACTTCGCGATCAGCTGCTACACTCCAGCTGCACACATTTAGCTTGTGTTAGCTAGCTAGCTTACTTAGCTAACAGCCGTCCTCGTGCGGCTACAGTACAGGATTGATTGATTGAAAACTTTATTAACAGATTGCAGAATGGGTACAATACAGTACAGCTCAATACACACAATTGTTAAGGGGATGCAGACCAGAGAAAGACTTTCGTCTTGTTTACATCAGGGTCCCCCATTTTCAATTCATCAGGACATATATGACATACAGATAGTCAGTACTGCTACATCTATACATTTATGACATACCAGATTTGCAAATACAGTACTGTTTGTGATACAGAAGGAGTCAGGAAAAGGGAGTATATACATTTGACGTAGAAACTGTACATTGGAGGAGGTTGGGTGGGGGGGGTTGGGTACACTGGGATATTGACAACCATACTGGGTAATCTACATTGGAGGTGGTTGGGGGGGGGGGGGGCACACTGTATAAACAAGCAAAACTGTACATTGAGGGGGGGGGGGGAGACACTGTACAAACAAACAAAATTGTACATTGGACTATTGACAAAACCATACTAGGTAAATGACTGTACATTGGAGGGGGTTGGGTTAGGATATTTACAGGGGCCAGTGTTGAATTGCAGTCTCCCGTAGGTGTCCCTTGAGAGAGCTAACCATTATTCTATACTAGTAAAGACAAGTACGTACCGTTGTGGAAAGTGAACATCTATAGCGTTTATACATCACGTTATTATAACAGACGGAGGTGTGTTGCATCCAAAGTTCAAACGATAACAATGCGCTGGTAGTCGACGTTAGCACGCTAGCTGGCTGGCTCAGCTAATATTTCGAATTCCATTCCCATGGTGGTTGCTCACTGGCTTAGCTAGCAGCTAACGTGCTAACGGCTGTTAAGATTACGGTTTGCTTGCATTCGTCAAACATTTAACCGACTTGAGGTAACGTTAGCTATAAACTGAGAACGCGTGTTGGTATATTCCTGACCCGGCAAGTCCATCTCACTTATCCCACCGTCTGCTGGACCTCCCGGCTAACAGAGCTAACAGTAGCTAACAGAGCCAGCAGTAGCTAACAGAGCTAACAGTTAGCAGCTAAAGCTAAAGCTAATCTCGCTAATCTCCTCGACACACAGCTAACTGTAAGGCCGCGACATGTCTCCCAACAAAACAACAATACGCTGAAATACAAATAACAGTCACAATTTAATATTCAGTGTTAGTTAGTCAAACAAAAGCCCTGTTTGATTTACCTGTGTACTTTTGGCGTAAGGTTTAGCGGCGATGTGATATCTTCTGCTTCTGATTCTCCCTCCAGCCGTGAGTGTCTCCTGTTCCGGAGGCCTGCGTTTCCGCGTCTCTGATTGGCCAGGTTATTTCTGGTCATGTGCCATGTACGCCCAATCGTGGGACCGCAAGTTTCTACACTGGTTAAAGTGGAGATGAAGCATAGCGATAAATACATATTCATAGCATCACATTAGTATTTAGATAAGCCACAGAAAAAAAATCACGTTATAAAAATAAGCAGTTTCTAAGAAAAAACGATTTGTTATGTGCTTTTTTGAAGCATTTATCATTATGGGCGCGGCCATTTTGTTGCTGACGTCATGGGGATGAATGAATGAATGAAAACTTTATTTAACAGATTGCAGAATGGGTACAATACAGTACGGCTCAATACACACAATTGTTAAGGGGATGGCTTAGAGTAGAGAGTAGGCCTGGTCTACAAGATACACTATACGACCGGGGTGCCCATGTACATGTCAAAATACTTCCCAAAGGTCAGTGAATACCACAACCACTACACCAGAGGAAGCTCAACAAATCATGTTAAACCCAGATTCCGCTCAAACAAGGGACTAAACACGTTTCGCAATTATGCCACAACAATGTGGAACGCCCTACCCAAAGCTGTAAAGGAATGTGAATCCCTGCCCACATTCAAAACCGCTCTTAAAGAGCACCTACGGGAGGCTGCAATTCTAAACTGGCCACCGTAAATGCCCAAAACCCCCACCACCTCCTAATAGACAGTCTCCTCCCCACCGCATGTATATTTCTCTCCCACCCACCCCCTCCTAATGTACAGTCCCCTCCCCATCATATGTATATACTCTGTCAGGATCTAGGGGTAACAGTACTGTATATTTGAATACCGTTTATGTCACAAATGTACCAGTACTAAATACATATATGTCCCTATGTCATAAATGTCTATATGAATTGAAAATGGGGGACCCTGATGTAAACAAGACAAACGTCTTTCTCTGGGTCTGCATCCCCTTAACAATTGTATGTATTGAGCCGTACTGTATTGTACCCATTCTGCAATCTGTTAAATAAAGTTTTCATTCATTCATTCATTCATTCATTCAACATAATGTACTTACAGATGTTGTGGTGTTTGTCAGGAAGAACGTTCTGTGAAGTCTTGGTCCAGTAGAGTTCTGCTAGAGAATGGGCAAAGACACAGCTCGTCACGCGATTGGGCAACAGTGTCCAATCAGAGAGCGTCTGCCAGAAATGCGGTTACGGAAAGTATAGACACGACGGTGCCACGGTGCCACGTATCAGGAAATGATATGACGCAAGACAACACTTCTTCTACTTCTTCTTCTTCTTGTAAGTTTCCGGCGGACTACGCGTCAAGGCGTGTTGCCGCCCTCCACAGGACAGAGGGAGCACTGTAGATGTCCAGCCCTCCCGAGGTAGCAACAAGCAAGGTGATCGCCTTTCATTTCATAATGTTTCGTGTTTTATTTGTGCTGGTAATTTATAATTAACCGTATAGGCTATTCAATTATTGTTTTAAACATGCATTGTTGAACAGTCGGGGGTCTATTGGAACAGATATTGCATGGAGGTCGTCCTCCTCTCGTCTCCCAGGTAAACCTCTGCTGTGGACGCCGCTCATGCAGAGACCTCTGCACAAGAGGAAAGGAGGACAGGTTCGATTCTCCAACGACCAGACGATCGAACTGGAGAAGAAGTTCGAGACCCAGAAATACCTC
Source organism: Notolepis coatsorum (assembly GCF_963971535.1). Taxonomy (NCBI): domain Eukaryota; kingdom Metazoa; phylum Chordata; class Actinopteri; order Aulopiformes; family Paralepididae; genus Notolepis; species Notolepis coatsorum. The sequence continues at coordinate 394,327 of NW_028173547.1, forward strand.
TCGCCTCCCGAGAGGAGACGCCTGGCCAAGATGTTACAATTGAGCGAGAGACAGGTGTGAGAGATAGAAACTATATAACAACATGTTTTACAGCGAGCTGAGCACAGTGAGCAGAGAGACATGTGTCAGTGAGTCCTGCAACATAGCATTATGCCACACCCTCACGCTCGCGCACGCACACGTGCACGCACACACGTCAGATTTTAAAGTGTTGAAACCATGGAACGAGTAAAAGTGTATAACGTGGATAAAATGATTGTGATAACATCTAATAATAATAATAACCTAAATGAATATGACAGCATGACTTTCTGTTGCAGGTTAAACGTGGTTCCAGAACCGACGAGCCAAGTGGAGGAGATTGAAACAGGTCAGCATGTACTCTGCGCCTTTTCCGACTGGAAAACAAATCAAATCAAATCAATGGCATGTGTCTAATTGTCCATAATGATCATATTTTATATCTTATTTATTTATTTATTTATTTATATTATATTAATGCTGTGCATAATTGTGGACGTAATAGCCATATATATGTATCCTGCCCTTTCCATTAGGACCAGATTCGCTTTTTCATTTACACAATCAATTTCAGCCTATAAGCACTTTTTCTTACCTTTAGTTAATCAGATAACTTGATGAAGAACAATATATTATTTCCAGGTCTGTCTATTTCATTATTTGTATATGAGTGAACGATAAAGACCAGAAAATAAACATCTTACTATTCATTCATATTAATTTATACTATATTATTGTACAGCTTTAGCAATTGTTTTTTTTAAATATTGATAAGCGATTATTACCCAACATAATAAAACACAATTATGTTTATCTGAAGGAGTGTTTATTAAAAGTTTTGCGTAATTGTGTGTTCGTTGTGCGTAATTCGTTTAGGCCTAAATTAACAATATTCCTTAGCTATACGTCACAATATTACTTAAAACATGTCGTTTGATAAACCAAACCAGTAACCTGATCCATCGAGACGGCCCACTAAAGTCAGTAACGTATAGATCAGTTATTAAATCTAGCATTAAGCTGCAGGCTATACTCTCCAAACTCTTTGAAATAATGCGTGTTATTCCCATCATTCACAATCACTGAATGAATGAATGAATGAATGAATGACTGAATGAATGAATGAATGAAAATTGTATTTAACAGATTGCAGAATGGGTACAATACAGTACAGCTCAATACACACAATTGTTAAGGGAATGCAGACCAGAGAAAGACTTTCGTCTTGTTTACATCAGGGTCCCCCATTTTCAATTCATGCCATTTATGACATACACAACACATCATGACATTTATGGCATAGGGATATACATGACATACAGGTATATTGTACTGTTACATTTGTGACATATATGATATGCAAATATACAGTACTGATAGATCCTGACAGAGTATATATGATGGGGTTTCGGAGCACAAATGTTCTATAAGAAGAAATTACGAGAAGTCTTCAGTTGCAAGGCACTTTAATAAGTTAGGACATGATATTTCTGGCTTAAAATACATGGGTATAGAGCAGGTCTTGAGACCACCAAGAGGGGGCGACAGAGACAGGCTCTTGCTACAAAGGGAATGCTTTTATATTCATTTTCTGGATTGTCTAGCCTAGAGGCCTCAATGAGGAAAATGTTTCATTTGATTATTTCATTTCATTCGATTGTTTACTATTTTCATTTAGCATTCTTTATATTTATAATTGAACGATGGCTTATATGGGTCATGAGTGTTTATGTTTAGAGTTTAATTGATTGATTGAATTGATTGAAAACTTTATTAACAGATTGCAGAATGGGTACAATACAGTACAGCTCAATACACACAATTGTTAAGGGGATGCAGACCAGAGAAAGACTTTCGTCTTGTTTCCACCAGGGTCCCCCATTTTCAATTCATCAGGACATACATGACATACAGATAGTCAGTACTGCTACATCTATACATTTATGACATACCAGATTTGCAAATACAGTACTGTTTGTGATACAGAAGGAGTCTAGAAAAGGGAGTATATACATTTGACGTAGAAACTGTACATTGGAGGAGGTTGGGTGGGGTTGTGTGGGGGGGGGTTGGGTACACTGGGATATTGACAACCATACTGGGTAATTTACATTGGAGGTGGTTGGGGGGGGGGGGGGGGGGGCACACTGTATAAACAAGCAAAACTGTACATTGAGGGGGGGGGAGACTCTGTACAAACAAACAAAATTGTACATTGGACTATTGACAAAACCATACTAGGTAAATGACTGTACATTGGAGGGGGTTGGGTTAGGATATTTACAGGGGCCAGTGTTGAATTGCAGTCTCCCGTAGGTGTCTCTTGAGAGAGGTTTTGAAAGTGGGTAGTGATCCACATTCCTTTACAGCTTTGGGTAGGGCGTTCCACATTGATGTGGCATAATTGCGAAACGTGTTTAGTCCCTTATTTGAGCCGAATCTGGGTTTAACATGATTTGTGGAGCTCCCTCTGGTGTTGTGATCGTGGTATTCACTGACCTTTGGGAAGTATTTTGCCATGTACATGGGTACCTTGGTCGTGTAGTGTATCTTGTAGACCAGGCCCATTGCAAGTTGCTGTACTCTGTCATCTACTCTAAGCCATTCTAGGTTGTCAAAGTGGGCAGGGGTGAGGTGGGTTCTAGGAGTAAGGTCAAGCAGTAGTCTGACCAGTTTGTTTTGAGATGTTTGTAATTTTGTTTTTAGCGCCTTTGAGGTGCTTTGGTACCATGAGGTGCAAGCATAGTCGTAGTACCCCTGAATGAGTGCTCCTGCCAGAGTCTTCAGGGTATTCTTGTTTACCAGAGAGGAGATCCGGTACAAGAATCGAGTTCGTTGGTTGACTTTTTTTATTACATTGGATGCCATTTTGTCACAGGAAAGATTAGCCTCTAGGATGGAACCCAGGTAGGTAATTTCATCTTTCCTTGTGACAATATTGTCACCCACTGTAACTGAGAAGCCGTCGGTCTTGCTGAGTTTGTTATTTGAACCGAAGAGAATGGACTCTGTTTTGCCCATGTGTAATGATAGTTTGTTATCAGCGAGCCATATGCAGATTCTGCCTAGTTCCGAGCTGAGGGTTTTTTCAACCTGTAACTTGTTCTTGTCAGAGACCAGCAGGGCTGAGTCGTCCGCAAACAGGAACAAGTTGCAGTCACAAGCTGACGACATGTCATTTGCATAAATTAGGAACAGTAGCGGTCCTAGTATGCTTCCTTGTGGAACACCACAGCTCACTGTGAGAGGGGGGGATAGGGTACCGTTTACCTCCACCATCTGTTCCCTCCCCTCAAGGTAGGATTGCATCCAGCTCACTGATAGACTATCAAAACCAATTGCTTTTAGCTTGTCAATCAGAATGGAGTGATTGACCGTGTCAAAGGCCTTTTGTAGGTCCAGCATGACCATGCCGCAGTATTTGCCTGCGTCCACCTCTTGTTTGATGTGGTCATTCAAATAGAGAAGGCATGTGTCAGTGGAGTGGGATGTTCTGAAGCCAGATTGGAATTCGTAGATTAGATTTTTTTCCGCTAGGTACTTTTCGACCTGTTCGTAGACTATTTTTTCCATGACTTTCGAGATGGAGGTGAGAATAGAAACAGGGCGGTAGTTGCCTGGGTCTAATTTGCTGCCCTTTTTGTGCAGAGGGGTCACCCTCGCAATTTTGAAGTCCTTGGGGACGTGTCCCTGTTTTATGGAGAGGTTTATTATGTGTGTGATGATTGGGGTGATGGCGGCTGCTGAGTCTCTGAGGAATTTGGAGGGGATGTTGTCATGGCCAGTGGCCTTGTTAGGTTGGAGGGCGCTCAGTTTATTGAGTACCTCATCTGTTGTTACCATTTCCAGCTTGAAGTCGTCCTTGCGGACCCCTAGGTTTTTGTAGTAAGCTACTATGTGTTCTACCCCATAAAGCCCTGAGTGGGAGGGTAGTTTGTTTACCAGTGTTGTGGCTATGTTTGTGAAGAAAATGTTTAAGTAATTGGCTACATCCAGCTTGTCTGTGATGAGCGTGTTGTCCGTTTTTATGTTTATGTTTGAGAATCTGGTTTTAAGTTTTTTACTGCATCCTAGTTGATTATTGAGTAATTTCCAAAGTTCACGTGGTTTGTTTTTGTTTTCCTCAGTTTTGTCATTGATGAAATTCTTTTTTGCAGTTTTGATCATGGAGTTTACGTCGTTTCTTAGTCTGTTTCTTTCTAGTTTGAGTTCAGTCACGTGGGCTTGGAGTTCACTGCTCGTGCTTTTAGTAAGCTTTGACTGATTTTTACGAAACTCAGAGCATTTTTTGTCTCTGGTTTTCATAGCGGCCAGTATTTCGGAGTGCATCCACGGCTCAGCGCGATTTTTTACCCTGGTGGTTCTTAGGGGGGCCATGTCGTTTAGTATTGTTGAGAATTTGGTTTTGAAACCAAGCCATGTTTCTTCAACCAGTGTACCATTGAGTTCATCTGACCAGTCCAGGCTCTCCAGTTCAAGGTTAAAGGCCTCGCTAGAGTAGGTTTTAAGGTCTCT